>NW_027183231.1:0-38036 GCF_041146395.1 Eulemur rufifrons | reverse complement strand
GCAACGTTTGGGTGGTGGTTTGTAGGCATACTGAACTCTAGTTTGGAAGAAGTAGGAGAATGATATATGGGAACGCTTACATTCATGCAGAGAAAGCAATTATGGGGTGGCTTTTTTGTAGCCACGCTAATCTCTATTTTGCAAGAAGTTAAAGAGTAATATATAGGAAAGCGTACCGTCATTTATAGAAACCAACTTTCGGGGGATGGTTTGTAGGCCTGCAAAACTCTACTTTGAAAGAAGGGGGAGAATCATATGGGGGACTGGGTACATTCACTCGGAGAAATCAACGATGGGGTTGTGGTTTGTAGGCATACTAAACTCTAGTTTGGAAGAAGGACGAGAATCATATATAGGAACGCTTACATTCATGCAGAGAAAGCAACTATGGAGTGATGTTTGTATGCCTACTAAACGATAGATTGGAGGATGTTCGAGAGTCATATCTGGAAAGCTTACAGTCATTTAGAGAAAGCAACTCTCTGGGGGTGGTTCGTAGGCCTGCTAAACTCTATTTTCAATGAAGTGTTCGAATCATATACAGGAACGCTTACATTCACTCAGAGAAAGCAACGTTGGGGTGGCCGTTTTTGAGCATACTAAACTCTACTTTGGAAGAGGTACGAGAGACAAATACTAACGCTTACATTAACACAGAGAAAGCAAATACGGGGTGCTGTAGTGCAGGCATGCTAAACTATAGATTAGAAGAAGTTCGGAAGCTGACAGTCACTTAGAGAAAGCAACTCTTGGCGGGTGATTTTTAGGTCTGCTAAATTGTATTTTGAAAGACGTACCAGAGTCATATACAAACGCTTACATTCACGCAGAGAAAGAAACTATGGGGTGATGTGTTGTGGGGATGCTAAACTGCAGTTTGGAAGGAGTTCGAGAGTGTTATATAGGATAGCTTACAGTCACCTAGAGAAAGCAACACTCGGGACATCTTTACAAGCCTCTAAACACTAATTAGCAGCAATTGTGAGAGTCAAACATGGGAACGCTTACATTCACTCAGAGAACGCAACGTTTGGGTGGCTGGTCTTTAAGCATTCTAAACTGTATTTTGGAGGAAGTAGGAGAGTCATATATATGAATGCTTACATTCACGCAGAGAAAGCAACTCTGTGGTCGTATTTTGTTGGCATGCTAAACTGTGGTTTGGAAGAAGTTCGAGAGCCTTATATAGGAAAGATTACAGTGACACAGAGAAAACAACTCTCTGTAGTTTCTTGGTAGGTCTGCTAAACTGTGATTTGGATGAAGTGTGAGAACGCTTGCATTCACTCAGAGAAAGAACTTTGTCGTGGTGGTTTGTAGGAATAACAACTGTAGTTCGAAGAAGTAGGAGAGTCATATATGAACGGTTACATTCACGCAGAGAAAGCAACTGTGGGGTGGCGTATGTAATCATCATAATCTGTAGTTTGGAGGAAGTTCGAGAGTCATATCTGGGGAAAATTAGAGTCACATAGAGAAAGGAACAATCGGGGGCTGGTGTGTAGGTCTGCTAAATTCTATTTTGGAAGAAGAGTGAGAGTCATATATGGGAACGCTTATGTTGACTCAGAGAAATCAACGATGGGACGCTGTATTGTTGGCATGCTAAACTGTAGTTTGGAAGAAGTTTGAGAGTCTTATATAGGAAAGTTTACAGTCACCTAGAGAAAGCAACTCACAGGAGGTGGTTTGTAAGCCGCTAAACTCTAATTTGGATGAAGTGAAAGAGGCATACATGGATATGCTTCATTCACTCAGAGAAAGGTAAATTGGGGTGCCGGTTTGTAGGTATACTAACTCCAGTTCGGAAGAAGTACTAGAGTCATATATATGAACGCTTATATGGACGCAGAGAAAGCAACTATGGGGTGGTGTTTTGTAGGCCTGCTAAAATATAGTTTGGAAGAAGTTCGAAAGCAGACAGTCACTTAGAGAAAGCAACTCTCGGCGGTTCATTTTTCAGTCTGCTGAATTGTATTTTGAAAGAAATACCAGAGTCATATATTCAAACGCTTACATTCATGCAGAGAAAGTAACTCTGGGGTGGTGTTTTCTAGGCATGCTAAACTCTAGTTTGGACGAAGTTTGAGAATCACATATAAGAAAGCTTAGAGTCGCTTAAAGCAAATCTCTGGGTGTGGAATGTAGGCGTGCTAAACTCTATTTTGGTTTCGGAGTGAGAGTCATATATGGGAAGGCTTACATTCACTCAGAGAAAGCAACGATGGTGTGGTGGTTTGTAGGCATACTGAACTCTAGTTTGGAAGAAGTAGGAGAATGATATATGGGAACGCTTACATTCATGCAGAGAAAGCAATTATGGGGTGGCTTTTTTGTAGCCACGCTAATCTCTATTTTGCAAGAAGTTAAAGAGTAATATATAGGAAAGCGTACCGTCATTTATAGAAACCAACTTTCGGGGGATGGTTTGTAGGCCTGCAAAACTCTACTTTGGAAGAAGGGGGAGAGTCATATGGGGGACTGGGTACATTCACTCGGAGAAATCAACGATGGGGTTGTGGTTTGTAGGCATACTAAACTCTAGTTTGGAAGAAGGACGAGAATCATATATAGGAACGCTTACATTCATGCAGAGAAAGCAACTATGGAGTGATGTTTGTATACCTACTAAACGATAGTTTGGAGGATGTTCGAGAGTCATATCTGGAAAGCTTACAGTCATTTAGAGAAAGCAACTCTCTGGGGATGGTTTGTAGGCCTGCTAAACTCTATTTTCAATGAAGTGTTCGAATCATATACAGGAACGCTTACATTCACTCAGAGAAAGCAACGTTGGGGTGGCCGTTTTTGAGCATACTAAACTCTACTTTGGAAGAGGTACGAGAGACATAAATACGAACGCTTACATTAACACAGAGAAAGCAAATACGGGGTGCTGTAATGCAGGCATGCTAAACTATAGATTGGAAGATGTTCGAAAGCTGAGAGTCACTTAGAGAAAGCAACTCTTGGCGGGTGATTTTTAGGTCTGCTAAATTGTATTTTGAAAGACGTACCAGAGTCATATACAAACGCTTACATTCATGCAGAGAAAGAAACTATGGGGTGATGTGTTGTGGGGATGCTAAACTGCAGTTTGGAAGGAGTTCGAGAGTGTTATATAGGATAGCTTACAGTCACCTAGAGAAAGCAACACTCGGGACAGCTTTACAAGCCTCTAAACACTAATTAGCAGTAATTGTGAGAGTCAAACATGGGAACGCTTACATTCACGGAGAGAACACAACGTTTGGGTGGTGGTTTGTAGGCATAATAACTGTAGTTCGGAAGAAGTAGGAGAGTCATATATATGAACGGTTACATTCACGCAGAGAAAGAAACTGTTGGGTGGTGTATGTACGCATGTTAATCTATACTTTGGAGGAAGTTCGAGAGTCATATCTGGGGAAAATTGCAGTCACTTAGAGAAAGCAACAATCGGGGGCCGTTTTGTAGATCTGCTAAATTCTATTTTGGAAGAAGAGTGAAATTCATATGTGGGAACGCTTATGTTCACTCAGAGAAATCAACGATAGGGCAGTGTTTCGTTGGGATGCTAAAGTGTAGTTTGGAAGAAGTTCGCGAGTCTTATATAAGAAAGCTTACAGTCACCTAGAGAAAGTAACTCTCGGCAGATTGTTTCTAAGCGTGCTAAACTCTAATTTGCATCAATTGTGAGAGTCAAACATGGGAACGCTTACATTCACTCAGAGAACGCAACGTTTGGGTGGTGGTTTGTAAGCATTCTAAACTGTATTTTGGAGGAAGTAGGAGAGTCATATATACGAATGCTTACATTCACGCAGAGAAAGCAACTCTGTGATCGTATTTTGTTGGCATGCTAAACTGTGGTTTGGAAGAAGTTCGAGAGCCTTACATAGGAAAGATTACAGTGACACAGAGAAAAACAAATCTCTGTAGTTTGTTGGTAGGTCTGCTAAACTGTAATTTGGATGAAGTGTGAGAACGCTTGCATTCACTCACAGAAAGAACGTTGTCGTGATGGTTTGTAGGAATAAATGCTGTAGTTCAAAAGAAGTAGGAGAGTCATATATGAACGGTTACATTCACGCAGAGAAAGCAACTGTGGGGTGGTCTATGTAATCATCATAATCTAGTTTGGAGAAAGTTCGAGAGTCATATGTGGGAAAAATTAAAGTCACCTAGAGAATTGGAACCATCGGGTGTTGTGTAGGTCTGCTAAATTCTATTTTGGAAGAAGAGTGAGAGTCATATATGGGAACGCTTATGTTCACTCAGAGAAATCAACGATGGGGCGCTGTATTGTTGGCATGCTAAACTGTAGTTTGGAAGAAGTTCGAGAGTCTTATATAGGAAAATTTACAGTCACCTAGAGAAAGCAACTCACAGGAAGTGGTTTGTGGGCCGCTAAACTCTAATTTGGATGAAGTGAAAGAGGCATACATGGATACGCTTCATTCACTCAGAGAAAGGTAAATTTGGGTGCCGGTTTGTAGGTATACTAACTGCAGTTTGGAAGAAGTACGAGAGTCATATATATGAACGATTATATGGACGCAGAGAAAGCAACTACGGGGTGGTGTTTTGTAGGCATGATAAAATATAATTTGGAAGAAGTTCGAAAGCTGACAGTGACTTAGAGAAAGCAACTCTTGGCGGTTGATTTTGAGGTCTGCTAAATTGTATTTTGATAGAAGTACAAGAGTCATATATAAAATCGCTTATATTTATGCTGAGAAAGAAACTATGTGGTTATGTTTTGTTGGCGTGCTGAAATGTAGTTTCGAAGACGTTCGACAGTCTTTTATAGGAAAGCTTACAGTCCCCCAGAGGAAGCAACTTTCGAGAGATAGTTTGTAAGCCTGCTAAACTCTACTTTGCATCATTTGGAACAGTCATACTTGAGAACGCTAACATTCTCTGAGAGAACGCAACGTTTGGTTGGTTGTTTGTAAGCATACTAAACTGTATTTTGGAAGAAGTAGCAGAGTCATATATATGAGTGCTTACATTCACGCAGAGAGGGCAACTATGGGGTGGTGTTTTGTAGGCATGCAAATCTCTAGTTGCGAAGAAGTTAAGAGTAATAGGAAAGCTTACAGTCTCACAGAGAAAGCAACCCTTGGGGGCCGGTTTGTAGTTCTGCTAAATTCTATTTTGGATGAAGTGTGAATCTTAAATGGGAACGCTAACATTCACTCAGAGAAAGCAAGGTTGCGGTGGTGATTTTTAGTCACACTAAACTGGAGTTTGGAGGAAGTACGAGAATAAAAGAATGCTTACATTCACTCAGAAAAAGCAACGTTGGGGAGGTGGTTGGTAGGTGTACTATACTTTGGAAGAAGTACGAGCGTGATGCATAGGAACGCTTACATTCACGCAAACTATGGGGTGGCCTTTTGTTGGCATGCTAAACTATGTCCCAAAGTCATATATAGGAAAGCTTATAGTGAGAGAAAGCAACTCTCGGGCGGTGTTTTGTAGGTCCGGCAAATTGCATTTTGAAAGCAGTCCGAGATTCATATAAGGGAAGGCCTATATCCACTCAGAGAAAGCAATGTTAGGCTGGTGGTTTGTAGGCATACTAAACTGTATTTTGGAACTCGTATGTATGACTCTCACACTTGATCCAAATTAGAGTTCACCAGGCCTATAAACCACATCCTGAGAGTTGCTTTCTCTAGGTGAATGTAAGCTTTCCTATGTAAAACTCTCGAACTTCTTCCAAACTAAAGTTTAGCATGCCAACAGTACACCAATGCATCGTTGCTTTCTCTGAGTGAACATAAGCATTCCCTTATATGAATCACTTTTTCCAAAATAGAATTTAGCAGACCTACAAACCAGTCCCCGATGGTTGATTTAGCTATGTGACTGTAATTTTCCCCAGATATGACTCTCAAACTTCCTCCAAAGTATAGATTAACATGCGTACATACACCACCCAACAGTTTCTTTCTCTGCGTGAATGTAACTGTTCATATATATGACTCTCCTACTTCTTCCGACCTACAGTTATTATGCCTACAAACCACCACCCAAACGTTGTGTTCTCTCCGTGAATGTAAGCTTTCCCATATTTGACTCTCACAATTGCTGCTAATTAGTGTTTAGAGGCTTGCAAAGCTGTCCCGAGTGTTGTTTTCTCTAGGTGACTGTAGCTATCCTATATAACACTCTGGAAGTCCTTTCAAACTGCAGTTTAGCATGCCAACAACACATCACCCCATAGTTTCTTTCTCTGCATAAATGTAAGCGTTTGTGTATATAACTCTTGTACGTCTTTCAAAATACAATTTAGCAGACCTAAAAATCACCCGCCAAGAGTTGCTTTCTCTAAGTGACTGTCAGCTTTCGAACTTCTTCCAATCTATAGTTTAGCATGCCTGCACTACAGCACCCCGTATTTGCTTTCTCTGTGTTAATGTAAGCGTTCCTATGTATGTCTCTCGTACCTCTTCCAAAGTAGAGTTTAGTATGCTCAAAAACGGCCACCCCAACGTTGCTTTCTCTGAGTGAATGTAAGCGTTCCTGTATATGATTCGAACACTTCATTGAAAATAGAGTTTAGCAGGCCTACGAACCACCCCCAGAGAGTTGCTTTCTCTAAATGACTGTAAGCTTTCCAGATATGACTCTCGAACATCCTCCAATCTATCGTTTAGTAGGCATACAAACATCACTCCATAGTTGCTTTCTCTGCATGAATGTAAGCGTTCCTATAAATGATTCTCGTCCTTCTTCCAAACTAGAGTTTAGTATGCCTACAAACCACAACCCCGTCGTTGATTTCTCCGAGTGAATATACCCAGTCCCCCATATGACTCTCCCCCTTCTTCCAAAGTAGAGTTTTGCAGGCCTACAAATCATCCCCCGAAAGTTGGTTTCTATAAATGACGGTACGCTTTCCTATATGTTACTCTTTAACTTCTTGCAAAATAGAGATTTGCATGGCTACAAAAAAGCCACCCCATAATTGCTTTCTCTGCATGAATGTAAGCGTTCCCATATATCATTCTCCTACTTCTTCCAAACTAGAGTTCAGTATGCCTACAAACGACCACACCATCGTTGCTTTCTCTGAGTGAATGTAAGCCTTCCCATATATGACTCTCACTCTGAAACCAAAATAGAGTTTGGCACACCTACATTCCACACCCAGAGATTTGCTTTAAGCGACTCTAAGCTTTCTTATATCTGATTGTCAAACTTCGTCCAAACTAGAGTTTAGCATGCCTAGAAACCACCCCACAGTTGCTTTCTCTGCATGAATGTAAGCGTTCATATACATGACTCTCGTACTTCCTCCAAAATACAGTTTAGAATGCCTACAAACCACCACCCAAACGTTGCGTTCTCTGAATGAATGAAAGCATTCCCATGTTTGACTCTCACAATTGATGCAAAGTAGAGTTTAGCAGGCCAAGAAAGGCTCTCCCGAGAGTTACTTTCTCTAGGTGACTGTAAGCTTTCCTAAATAAGACTCTCCAACTTCTTCCAAACTACAGGTTAACATGCCCACTAAACATCACCCCATGGTTTTTTCTTTGCATGAATGTAAGCATTAGTATATATGACTCTGGTACTTCTTTCAAAATACAATTTAGCAGACCTAAAAATCACCCACCAAGAGTTGCTTTCTCTAAATGACTGTTCAGGTTTGGAACTTCTTCCAAACTATAGCATGCTTACAAAACACCACCACGTAGTTGCTTTCTCTGTGTGAATGTAAGCGTTCCCAAATATCATTCTCGTACTTCTTCCAAACTATTTAGTATGCCTACAAAAACCACCCCAGTGTTGTTTCTCTGAGGGAATGTAAGCGGTCCCATGTTTGACTCTCACACTTCATCCAAATTAGAGTTTAGCATGTGTACAAAAAAATCTCCCGAGAGTTGCTTTCCCTAGGTGACGGTAATCTTTCCTGTATAAGGTTCTCCAACTTCTTCCAAACTACAGTTTAGCATGCCTACAAAACCTGACGCCATAAGTGCTTTCTCTGTGTGAATGTAAGTGTTCCTATATAGGACTCTCGTACTTCTTCCAAACTACAGTTTAGTATACCCTACAAACCACCACCCAAACGTTGTTTTCTCTGAGTGAATGTAAGCGTTCCCATATATGACTCTCACACTTCAACCAAAATAACTCTATTTCAACCAAAATAACTCTACATTCCACACCCAGAGAGTTGCTTTCTCTACGTGACTGTAAACTTTCCTATATATGACTCTCAAACTTCGTCCAAACTAGAGTTTTGCAAGCCTACAAAACACCACCCCATAGTTGCATTCGGTGCCGGAATGTAAGCTGTTCTACATGTGATTCTCTTGCTTCTTCTAGGAACCACAACCACAACGTTGCTTTCACTGAGTTCCCATATATTATTCTAACACTTCATTGAAAATAGAGTTTAGCAGGCCTACGAAACACCCCCTAGGGTTGCTTTCTCTAAGTGACTGTAAGCTTCCCAGATATGGCTCTCGAACTTCCTCCAAACTATATTTTAGTAGGCATACAAACATCACTCCATAGTTGCTTTCTCTGCGTGAAGGTAAGCTTTCCTATATACGATTCTCGTACTTCTTCCAAACTAGAGTTGACTATGCCTACAAATCACAATCCCATCGTTGATTTCTCTGAGTGAATGCACGCGGTCCCCAATATGACTCTCTCCCACTTCCAAACTGGAGTTTTGCAGGTGTACAAAACATCCCCCGAGAGTTGGTTTCTATGACTGTACCCTTTCCTATATATTACTCCTTAACTTCTTCCAAACTAGAGATTAGCATGGCTACAAAAACGCCACCCCATAATTGCTTTCTCTACGCGAATGTAAGCGTTCCCATATATCATTCTCCTACTTCTTCCAAACTAGAGTTTAGTATGCCTACAAACCACCACGCCGTCGTTGCTTTCTCTGAGGGAATGTAAGCCTTCCCATATATGACTCTCACTCTTAAACCAAAATAGAGTTTAGCAGGCCTACATTCCACACCCAGAGATTTGCTTTCTCTAAGTGACTCTAAGCTTTCTTATATGTGATTCTCAAACTTCGTCCAAACTAGAGTTTAGCATGCCTATAAAACACCACCCCATAGTTACTTTCAGTGCGTCAAAATGTATGTGCTCCTATATGTGATTCTCGTGCTTCTTCCAAACTGCAGTTTAGTAAGCCTACAAACAACCCCATCGTTGCTTTCTCTGAGTGAATGTAAGCCTTCTCATATATGACTCTCACACTTCAACCAAAACAGGGTTTTGCAGGCCTACAAACCACCCGCCAAGACTTGCTTTTTCAAAGTGGCTGTTACCTTTCCTATATAGGACTCTGGAACTTCTCCCAAGCTAGACTTTAACATGTCTACCTGACACTACTCCGTAGTTGCTCTCGCTGTGTGAATGTAAGCGTTCCTATATATGAGTCTTGTACCTCTTCTTAACTAACATCTGGCATGCCAAAATAACACTCCCCCATAGTTGCTTTCTTTGAGTCAATGTAAACATTCCTATATATGTCTCTCGCACTTCTTCCAAACTAGAGTTGAATAAGTCTACAAACCAATCCCCGACAGCTGTTTTCTCTGAACGAATTTAAGCGTTCCTATATATGACTATGGCACTTCCTCCAAACTAGAGTTTAGAAAGCCTACACTCCACCCCTGTTCGTTGCTTTCTCTAAGTTACTGTATGCTTTCCTATACATGGCTCTCGAAATTTTCCAAACTAGAGTTAGCATGCCTACTATACACCTACACATAATTGCTTTGTCTGAGTGAATATAAGCCTTCCTATATATGACTGTCGCACTTTTTCCAAATTAGAGTGTAGCCAGCCTGGAAAGCACCCCTTATAGTTGCTTTCATTGAGTGAATGTTAACATTCCTATGTATGACTCTCGCAACTTTTCCAATCTAAGATTTTAGCAATGCTACAAATCCCCCGCCGAGAGTTCCTATACATAATTGTCCTCTTTTTCCAAGCTAGAGTTTAGGAAGCCTAGAATCCGTCCCCCCGTAGACGCTTTATGTGAACGTAAGCGTTCTATATATGACTCTCGCCTTCCTCCAAACTAGAGCTTAGCAAGCCTACAAACCAACTCCCTATAATTGCTTTCTCTGAATGAATGATATCGTTCCTATATAAGACTCTCGAACTTCTTCCAAACCAGAGTTTAACAAGCCAAAAAAGCACCCCCCATAGATGCTTCCTCTAACTCAAAGCTAATATTCCTATATATGATTCAGCTTCTTCATCCAAACTAGAGTAAGGCAAGCCTACAAATCACACATCAATAGTTGCTTTCTATAAGTAAATGTAAGCATCCCTATATATGACTATAGCAATTCTTCCAAACTGGAGTTTAGCAAGCCTACAGACCCCAGGACTCCACTCCATAGTACCCTGGGCATTGGCGCCTGCCTGTCATGCAGGACATAGGGGCGGACGCTCATCTCAGACACGGCATTGGTGGATTGTAGGCTTTTTTAAGTTTTTGAATTGAAGAACTCTGAGAATTGGAATTCGGTTTAGGGTAAGGTTAGGTGTTAGGGACTAGGATTAGATTTAGGGGTTAGGGTTTTAGGTTAGAATTAGGGTTAGGATTACTGTTAGGATTAGAGATTAGGATTATGTTTAGTGGTTGGGTTTAGGTTTAGGGTGAGAGGCAAGAGTAAGGGTCAGGGATTAGGGTTACTGTTAGGAGTTAGATTCAGGGCTTACGAAGGGTTTGGTTTAGTGATAGGGTTAGGGCTTACGTTTAACGGTGTGTGTTAGGGCACGGGCCCCGTCTAATGTACGGGGCACTGTGGGTGTGGAGCAAGGCTGCGTCCCCACTTCATCTTACCCTTGGTGTTGGGCTTCAACTGTCACGCAGGACAAAGGCAGAGGCTCATGAAACGCATGGTTAGGATTAAGGTTTAAGGTTAGGGTCAAGGTTGAGGGTTAGGGTGAGGGTTAACAGTTAGAGTTAGGGTAAGGGGGTTAGGGATAGGGTTAGGGTTAAGGGTTAGGTTTATGGTTCAGGTTTAAGGTTAGCGTTAGAGGGTAGGGTTAGTGTAACTGTAGGTCAGTGTTGCGGTTAGATCTCTAGGCATTAGGGTAAAGGTCAGGGTTAGGGTTAAGAGTTAGGGTTAAGTTTAATGGTTAAGGATTGGGATTAGGGTTGAGGGTTAGGGTTAAGATTATGGGTAATGACTCAGGATCAAAGGTTAGGGTTATTTTTAGGCGTAGGGTTAGCGTAAGGGGTTAGGGTTAATGTTAGTGTTGTTGGTAGGGTTAAGATTAGGGTTGGCGTTTCAGAATTAGGGATTAGGTGTTATGGTTATGGCTAGGAGTTAGCGTTAGATTTACGGTATAGGTCTTGTTCTCAGGGTGTCATGCATTAACGTTAAGATAAGGGGTTAAAGTTAGGGTTACGGTGAGCTTTACCTGTTAAGGTGAGCAGTAGGATCAGGGTTAGGTGTTATGTTCTGGGTTAGGGTTATGGGTGAGGGGTAGGGTTTATCCTTAGGGCACGGGCCCTGTATGCACTAGGAGGCGAAGTTAGGGGTCTGTGATGGTCGCTGGGAACCCACTCTATCGCACGCAGTGTATGGGCCTCTGGGTTTCATGCAGGACACTGTGGCAGAGCCGGCTTTCATGCATGGCTTAGTAGGATTGTAGGCTTTCAAAACTCTGAGAAAGCAAGAAGTCTGAGAATTAGATTTCGGGTTAGGATTACGGCACGGTTTAGGGATGAAGATTAGTGGTTAGGGTGAGGGCTTAGGGTTAGGGGTTAGGGTTAGGGTTAGGGTTGCTGGTAGGGTGAAGGTTAGGTTTGACGTTTTAGAATTAGGGATGAGGTGTTACGGTTATGACTATGGTTTAGGATTAGAATTACGGGATAGGGCTTCTTCTCAAGGTGTTATGCATTCACGTTAAGTTAAGGGGCTAAGTTAGGGTTACGGGGAGGTTTATGTTTTAAGGTGAGCAATAGGATCAGGGTTAGGTGTTATGTTCAGGGTGAGGGTTATCTGTTAGGGGTAGTGTTTATACTTAGCGTACGGGCCCTGTCTGCACTGGGCGGGGGGCTGGGGTTAGGGGGATGGGATTGTCCCCAGGAACACACTCTATCGTACGCTGGGTATGGGCTCCTGGGTTTCATGCAGGACACAGTGGCAGAGCCCCCTTTTACTCATGGCATGGGAGGATTGTAGGCTTTCTAAACTCTGAGAAAGCAAGAACTCTGAGAATTAGATTTAGGGGTAGGATTCTGGTAATGTTTAGGGATGAAGATTAGTGTCAGGGTGGGGTCTTGGGTTAGGGGTTGGGGTTAAAGGTTAGTGTTAGGTTTAACAGTTACAGTTAGGTTTACGGTTAAGTCTCAGGGTTTGGGTTAAGGTTTGAGTTTAGCGTTTGGCACAGGGGTAGGCTTCAGTGTTAGCTTCATGGTTAAAGATTAGGAGTAGGGTTAGTGTGAGGGTTAAGGGTAAGGGTCAAGATTAAGGGTTCAGGTTGGGGTTAGGCTTAGGTTTAGGGTTAGGGGTCAAGGGTCAGGTTTAGGGTTAAGTGTTGGGCTTAGGGTTGGGGTTTAGTGTTAAGTTTATCGTTAAGGATTAGGGTTAGGGTCAGGGTTAAATGCTTGGGTGCGGGTTATGGTTAGGGTCAGGGTTAAGGTTTATGGATAGGGTTAGTGTTAAGGGTTTACGGGTAGGTTTAGGGTTCAGGGTTAGAGTTAGCATTAGGGCTTAAGGTTAGGATTAGGTGGTAGGTTAGATTTTAGGGTTAGATCTAGGCGTTAGAGTAAGGGTTAAGAGATAGGGTTAGGTTTAATGCTTAGGATTAGGGTTAGGGTTTGGGGTTAAAGTAAGTGTTAGGGGTTAGGTTTAAGGATCCAAGGTTAGGGTTATTTTTAGCAGTAGTGTTAGGGTTAGGGATAAGGGATAAGGTTGGCGTGAGGGTTTTCCTTACTGTTAGGGTTAAGGGTCAGGCTTAGATTAAAGGTTAAGGTTAGGGTCAGCGTTAAGGGTTAGGGTGAGGGTTAACGGTTACGGTAAAGGTTAAGCGTTAGTGTTAGGGATTAGCGATTAGGGTTTTTGGTAAGTGTTAGGGTTAGGAGTTAGTGTTTTATGAAGGGGTATGGTTAGAATTAGGATTGGGGTTAGTGTTAGGGTTTGGTTTAGGAGTTAGGTTTAGGGTAAAAGGATAAAATTAGCGTTAAGGGTTGGGCTCAGGTTTAGGGTTAAAGTTTAGTGTTAGGGTTAATGTTTAGTGTTATGGTCCAGTTTAAGTGTTAGGGTGAGGGTTAACGGTTAGGATTAGGCTTAGAGGTTGGGGATATAGTGAGGGTTCAGTGTTAGGGTTAGGTTTAGGGTTCAGGGTTAAGGTTAGCTGTAGGGGTTATGGTTAGGGTTAGGTGTTAGGTTAGTGTCAGGGTTAGGTCTAGTCGTGAGGGTAAGGTTTAGGGTTAGCTTTAAGAGCTAGGGTTAGGTTGAATGGATAGGATTAGGATTAGGGTTAAGGGTTAGGGTAAGGCTTAGGGGTTAGGGTGAAGGGTTAAGGGTTTTTGTTAGGCATAGCGTTGGGGTTAGAAGTAAGGGTTACTGTCAGTGTTAGGGTTGTAGGCAGGGTTACGGTTAGAGTTAGCGGTTTAGAATTAGGGTTAGGGATTAGGTGTTACAGTGACGACTAGGAGATAGGGTTAGAATTATGGGATAGGGGTTGTTCTCAGGGAATGGGTTATGCACTAACGTTAGGATAAGAGGTTAAAGTTAGGCTCACGGTGAGGTTTACGTGTTAAGGGGAGAAATAGGAACAGGGTTAGGTGTTATGTTCACGGTGAGGGATATCTGTTACAGGTATTGTTTATGCTTAGCGCACGGGCCCTGTCTGCCTTAGGCGGGGGTGGGGGGAGGTTAGGGGACTGGGATTGTCACCAGGATCCCACTGTATCGTACTCTGGGTATGGGCCCGTGGGTTTGATGCAGGACACAGTGGTAGAGCCTCCTTTCACGCATGGCATGGGAGGATTGCAGGCTTTCTAAACTCTAAGAAAGCAAGAAGTCTGAGAATTAGATTTAGGGTTAGGATTCTGGTTAGGGTTAAGGATGAAGTTTAGTGTTAGGGTGAGGGCTTAGGGTTAGGGATTAGGGTTAGGGTTAAAGGTTACTCTTAGGTTTAACAGTTACAGTTCGGTTTAGGGTTGAGGTTTACGGTTAGGGTTAAGATGAGGGGTTAGGGTTTGGTATAGGGTTAGGGTTAGGTACAGGGTTAGGGTTAAGTGTTAGGTTTACGGTTGAAGATTAGGATTAGGGTTAGGATTAAAGGTTAGCGTGAGAGTTCACGGTTAGGGTTAAGGTTAAGAGTTAGGGTTAGGGTTTAGGTTTAGGGTTAAGGGTTAGGGTTAGCTTTAGGGTTCGAGTTATGTGTTAGGGTTTGTGTTAGAGGTTAGGGTTAGGTTTACTGTCCACGGTTAGGGTTACGTTTAGGGGTTAGCATTAGGGTTAAGGATTAGGTTTAGGGTAAGGGTTTAGAGTTAGTGTTGGGCTTTAGGCTCGGGGCTTAGGTTCAGGGTCAGGGGTTAGGGTTGGTGGTAGGGCTTAGATTTATCGGTCAGTTTAAGGGCACAGGACCTGGTTAATCTACGGTGAGAGGGGTGCGGTCGGAGTCATCACGAAAGCACAACATCATTCCCTGGGCCCTGGGACAAGATCTACATGCAGGACTCAGGCGGAGCCTCATCTCACACATGGCATGGCTGTATTGTAGGCTTGCTTCACTCGGGAATGGAAGTAGTGTGAGAATTAGGGTTAGGGTTGGGGTTAGGGGTTTCGAGTTAGGGGTTAGGCTTGGAGTCAGGGTTAGGTGCTAGGGATTAGTGGTTAGGGTTAGAGTTAGTGTTACGGGTTAGGTGTTAACTCTGGTTTAGGGGGCCAGGGTAAGGTTTAGGTTTGGAGTTAGCGTTAGGGTTTGGCGTTAGGGTTAAGGGATAGGGTTAGGGTTAAGAGTTAGGCTTAGGGTAAGGGTTCAGGTTTAGGGTTAGGGTCACGGTTAAGGGTTAGGGTGAGGGTTAACAGTTAGGGATAGGGTTAGGGGGTTAGGGATAGGATTAGGGTTAAGGGTTAGGTTTATGGTTCAGGTTTAAGGTTAACATTAGGGGGTTAGGGTTAGTGTTAACTGTAAGTCAGTGTTAGGGTTAGATCTCTAGGCATTAAGGTAAAGGTTAGGTTTAAGGTTAAGTGTTAGGGTTATGTTTAATGGTTAGGCTTGGGATTAGGGTTAAGTGTTAGGGTTAAGGTTAGGGGTTATGACTAAGGATCAACGGTTAGGGTTATTTTTATGCGTAGGGTTAGGGTAAGGTGTTAGGGTTAGTGTTAGTGTTGTTGGTAGGGTTAAGGTTAGGGTTGGCGTTTCAGAATTCGGGATCAGGTGTTATGGTTATGGCTAGGAGTTAGCGTTAGAATTACAGTATAGTGCTTTTTCTCAGGGTGTCATGCATTAACGTTAAGATAAGGTGTTAAAGTTAGGGTTATGGTGAGCTTTACCTCTTAAGGTGAGCAGTAGGATCAGGGTTAGGTGTTATGTTCTGGGTTAGTCTTATGGGTGAGGGGTAGGGTTTATGCTCTGGGCACGGGCCCTGTATGCACTAGGAGGCAAAGATAGGGGTCTGTGATGGTCGCTGGTAACCTACTCTATCGTATGCAGTGTATGGGCCTCTGGTTTCCTGCAGGACACTGTCGCAGAGCGGGCTTTCATGCATGGCTTAGTAGGATTGTAGGCTTTCAAAACTCTGAGAAAGCAAGAAGTCTGAGAATTAGATTTCGGGTTAGGATTACGGCACGGTTTAGGGATGAAGATTAGTGTTAGGGTGAGGGCTTAGGGTTAAGGGTTAGGGTTAGGGTTAGGGTTGATGGTAGGTTGAAGTTTAGGGTTGGCACTTTAGAATATGGATGAGGTGTTATGGTTATGGCTAGGGATTAGGTTTAGAATTATGGGATAGGGCTTCTTCTTTGGGTGCTATGCATTAACGTTAACATAAGGGGATAAATTAGTGTTATGGTTAGGTTTATGTTTTAAGGTGAGCAACAGGATCAGGGTTAGGTTTTATGTTTGGAGTTAGGGTTATCTGTTAGGGATAGTGTTTTTGCTTAGCGCACGGGCCCTGTCTTCACCAGGAGGGGGGGGGGTTAGGGACTAGGATTGCCACTGGGAACCCGCTCTATCATGCACTAGTTATGGGCCCCCGGGTTTCTTGCAGGACACAGTGGCAGAGCCTCCTTTTACTCATGACATGGGAGAATTGTAGGCTTTCTAAACTCTGAGAAAGCAAGAAGTCTGAGAATTAGATTTCGGGGTAGGTTTATGGTAATGTTTAGGGATGAAGGTTAGTGTTAGGGTGCGTTCTTAAGGTCAGTGGTTAGGGTTAAAGGTTAGTGTTAGGTTTAACCGTTACAGTCAGGTTTATGGTTATGTTTTAGGGTTAGGGTTAAGGTTAAGGTTTAGCGTTTGGTACAGTGTTAGGCTTAAGTTTTAGCTTTAGGGTTAAAGATTAGGATTAGGGTTAGGGTTAAGGGCTAGTGTGAGGGTTAATGATAAGGATCAAGACTAAGGGCTAGGGTTTTTGTTAGTGTTAGGAATAAGTCTTCGTGTAGGCTTTAGGGTTAGCGTTAAGTGTTATGGTTAGGGTTAGGTTTAGGGTTCATGGTTAGTGTTATGTTTATGGGTTAGTGTTAGGGTTAGGGATTAGGTTTAGGGTAAGGTTTTAGAGTTCGTGTTCAGCGTTACGGTCGGAGCTTATGTTTACGGTTAGGGGTTAGTGTTAGTGTTAGGGCTGAGATTTAGCTTTTAGTTTAAGGGCACAGGACCTGTTTTATTTACGGTGAGAAGGGTGCTGTCGGAGTCTCCACGAAAGCACAAAATCGTTCCCTGATCCTTGGGAAAGGACCTACATGCAGGACTCAGGTGGAGCCTCATCTCACGCATAGTATAGCTGTATTGTAGGCTTGCTTCACTCTGAGAATGGAAGTAGTGTGAGAATCAGGGTTAGGGTTTGGGTTAGGGGTTTGGAGTTTGGGATTATGGTTCGAGTCAGGGTTAGGTCCTAGGGATTAGGAGTTAGGGTTAGTGTTAGGGATAGGGGTTAGTTGTTGGGTTTGGGTTAGGGTGCTAGGGTTAGGTTTAGGGTTGGGGTTAATATTAGGGTTAGCGTTTAGGGTTAAAGGATAGGATTATGGTTAAGGGTTTGGCTTAGGGTTAGGGTTAAGGGTTAGTGTTAAGGTTTAGGGTTAAGTTCAGGGTTACGTGTTAGGGTGAGGGTTAACAGTTAGGGTTATGGTTAGGGTCTTAGGGGTAGGGTTAGGGTTAGAGTTAGGGGTTAGGATTAAGGGTGAAGTGTTAGGGTTATTTTTAGGCATAGTTTTAAAGTTAGGGGCTAGGGTAATGTTTGGTTTGATGGTAGGTTTAAGGTTAGGGTTAGCAGTTTAGAATTCGCATTAGGGATTAGGTGTTATGGTTATGGCTTGGAGTTAGGGTTAGAATTCAGAGATAGGAGTTGTTCTCAGGGTAAGTGTTATGCATTAACGTTATGATAAGGGGTTAAATTTAGGGTTATGGTGAGATTTACATTTTAAGGTGAGCAATGGGATCAGGGTCAGGTGTTATGTTCAGGGTTATGGTTAGGGGTGAGGGGTAGGGTTTATGCTTACGACTCGGGCCCTGTCTGCACTAGGCAGGGGGGGAGGGGTTTGGGGTTGCGATTGTCGTCGGGAACCCACTCTAGTGTATGCTGAGTATGGGCACTGGGGTTTCCGGCAGGACACAGTGGTAGAGCCTCCTTTTATTCATGGCATGGGAGGATTGTAGGCTTTCTAACGCTGAGAAAGCAAGAAGTCTGATAATTAGATTTAGGGTTAGGATTATAGTTAGGGTTAGGAATGAGGTTAGTGCTAGGGTGAGGGATTAGGGCTAGGGATTATGGGTAGAGTAAAGGTTAAATGTTAGAGTTAGGTTTAACGGTTACAGTTAGGTTTAGGGTTACGTTTTAGGGTGAGGGTTATGGTTAGGGGTTAGGGTTTGGTACAGGGTTAGGGTTAAGTGTTAGGTTTAGGGTTAAAGATTAGAATTCGGATTAGGGTTGACGGTTAGTGTGAGTGTTAACGGTTAGGTTTGTGTTTAAGGGTTAGGGTTAGGGTTTAGGGCTAGTGTTAAGCGTTCGTGTTAGATTTAGGGTTAAAGTGTTATGGTTAGGGTTATGGGTTAGCATTAGGGTTAAAGGTTAAGGGTTAGGTTTATTTTCAGGCACAGGGTTAGGATTAGGTGTTAGGGTTAGTGTTACCGTTAAGGTTTTTTGTAGGCTTAAGGTTAGGTTTAGCAGTTTAGAATTAGGGTTAGGGATTAGGTGTTATGGTTATGGTAAGGAGTTAGGGTTAGAATTATGGCATAGGGGTTGGTCTCAGGGTCAGTTTTATGCTTAAAGTTAGGGTAAGCGGTTAAAGTTAGTGTTACGGTGAGCTTTACGTGTTAAGGTGAGCAATAGGATCAGGGTTAGGTTTTATGTTCAGGGTTAGGGTTATGGGTGAGGGGTAGAGTTTATACTTAGGGTTAGGGTTAGGGTTAGGGTTTAGGCTTAAGGATCAAGGGTTAGGGTTAGGGTTAGTGTTAGGGCTGTTGGTAGGGTTAAATTTAGGGTTAGCAGCTTACAATTAGGTATTAGGTTTTACAGTTATGAATAAGAGTTAGGGTTAGAATTATGGGATAGGTGTTGTCCTCAGGGTAAGTATTATTCATTAACGTTAGGATAAGGGGTTAGGGTTAGGGTTATGGTGAGTTTTACATGTTAAGGTGAGCAATAGGATCAGGGTCAGATGTTATGATCAGGGTTATGGTTATGGGTTAGGGGCAGTGTTTATGCTTAGGGCACAGGCCCTGTCTTCACTAGGTGGGGGGGCTCGGAGGCTGGGATTGTCACCAGGAACCCACTCTATCGTATGCTGGGTATGGGCCTCTGGGTTTCATGCAGGGCACAGTGGCAGAGCCTCCTTTCATGCATGGCATGGGAGGATTGTAGGCTTTCTAAACTCTGAGAAAGCAAGAAGTCTCAGAATTAGATTTAGGGTTAGGATTACGGTTAGGGTTAGGGATGAAGTTTAGTGTTAGGGAGAGGGCTTAGTGTTAGGGATTAGGGTTTGGTACAGGGTTAGGGTTAAGTGTTCGGCTTAGGGGTAAAGATTAGGATTAGTGTTAGGTTTAAGGGTTAGCTGAGGGTTAACGGTTAGGGTTAAGGTGAAGGGTTAGGGTTAGGGTTTAGGGTTAGGATTAGGGGTTCGTGTTAGGTTTAGGGTTACACTTAAGTGTTAGGGTTTAGGTTCAGGTTTAGGGTTCATGGTTAAGGTTATGTTTAGGGGTTAGGTTTAGGGGTTAGGTTTGGTGTAAGGGTATAGTGTTAGTGAAGGGAGTTTGGGTCAGGGTTTCTGTTTAGGGTAGGGGTTAGTGTTAGGACTTAGATTTAGCGATTAGTTTAAAGTCAGAGGACCTGTTTAATCTATGGTGAGAAGGGTGTGGAATCGGTCGCTGAGACACCACAGCATTGTACCCTGGGCCTTGGGCTCAGACGTACATGCAGGAATCAGGGGGAGCCTGTTCTCATGCATGGCATGGTTGTATTGTAGGCTTGGTTAACTCTTAGAATGGAAGAAGTGTGAGAATTAGGGTTATGGTTAGGGTTAGGGATTTGGGTTTAGGAGAGAGTGTTCAAATGAGGGTTAGGGGTTAGGCATTAGGGGTTAGGGTTAGTGTTAGGGTTAGGGGTTGGGGTGAGGGTTGGGTTAGGGGCTAGGGTTAGGTTTAGGGTTGGGGTTAGTGTTAGCGTTCGAGTTAGGGATTAGAGTTAGGGTTAAGGGATAGGATTAGGGTTAAGAGTTTGGCTTAGGGTTCAGGTTAAGGGTTAGGGTTATGGTTAAAGATTAGTGTTAGTTTAAACAGTTACAGTTAGGTTTAGGGTTAAATTTTAGGGTGAGGGCTTTTTAAACTCTGAGAGAGGAAGACGTCTGAGATTAAGATTTAGGGATAGGATTATGGTTAGGATTAGGGATGACGATTAGTGTTAGGGTGAGGGCTTAGGGTTAAGGGTTAGGGATAGAGTTAGGGTTAAGGTTAGTGTTAGTTTTAACGGTTAAAGTTAGGTTTAGGGTTAAGGTTTATTGTCAGGGTTAAGGTCAGGGGTTAGGGTTTCGTACAGGGTAAGAGTTAAGTGTTAGGTTTAGGGTTAAAGATTAGCATTATGGTTAGTGTTAAAGGTTAGTGTGAGGGTAAAAGTTTAGGGTTAAGTTTAAGGGCCAGGGTTAGGGGTTAGTGTTAGGGTTAAGGGGTCTTGTTAGGTTTAGGGTTACAGTTAAGTGTTATGGTTAGTGTTAGGGGTTACGGTTAGGCTTAGGGTTCATGGTTAGTGTAACATTTAGGGGTTAGGGCTAGGGTTAAATGATAGTGTTAGAGTTAAGGCTTAGGCTTTGGGTAAAGGTTTAGGGATAGGTTTACAGGTTAGGGTTAGTGTCAGGGTTAAATGTTAGGGTGAGAGTTAACAGTTATGGTTAGGGTTATTGGTTAGGGGTTGTGTTTATGCTTAGGGCACGTGCCTTGTCTGCACTAGGCGGAGAGGTTAGGGGGCTAGCATATTCACCGGGAAATCACTCTATCGTATGCTGGGTATTGGCCCCTGGACACAGTGGCAGGGCCTCCTTTCACACATGGCATGGGAGGATTATAGGCTTTCTAAACTCTGAGAAAGAAAAAGTCTGAGAATTAGATTTAGGGTTAGGATTATGGTTAGAATTAGGGATGAAGTTTAGTGTTAAGGTGATGCCTTAGGGTTAGGGGTTAGGTTTAGGGTCAGAGTTAAAGGTCAGTGTTAGGTTTAACAGTTACAGTTAGGTTTAGCGTTAAGGTTTAGTGTTAGGGTTCAGTTTAGGGGATAGGTTTTGGTACAGGTTAAGGTTTAAGTGTTAAGTTTAGAGTTAAAGATTACAATTAGGGTTAGGTTTAAAGGTAAGTGTGAGGATTAACGGTTAGGGTTAAGCATGAGGGTTAGGGATTAGGTTTAGTGTTAAGGGTTTATGTTAGTTTAGGGTTAGAGTTAAGTGTTATGGTTAGGGTTAGGGGTTAGGGTTAGATATAGGGTGCATGGTTAGGGTTACGTTTAGGGGTTAGGGTTACGGGTTAGGTTTAGGGTGAGTGTTTGGTGTTAGTGTTGGGCATTAGGATAAGGGCTTAGGTTTAGGGTTAGCGTTTAGGTTTAGTGTTGGGGCTTAGATTTAGCGGTTAGTTTAAGGGCACAGGACCTGTTTAATCTATGGTGAGAAGGGTGCAGAATTGGTCCCCTTGACACCACACCATCGTACCTGGGCCTTGGGCCCAGACCTACATGCAGGACTCAGGCGGAGCCTCTTCTCACTCATGGCATGGCTCTATTGTAGGCTTGGTGAACTCTGAAAATGGAGGAAGTGTGAGAATTAGGGTTATGGTTATGGTTAATTGTTTGGGGTTAGGGGTTAGGGTTCGAGTGTGGTTCAGGGGTTAGAAATTAGGAGTTAGTGTTAGTGTTAGGGTTAGGGGTTAGGGGTTAGTGTTGGTTTAGGGGCTAGGGTTAGATTCAGAGTTAGGGTTAGTGTTAGGGTTAGGTTTAGGGTTAGGGATTATGGTTAGGGTTAGGAATTAGGGTTAGGGTTAGGCTTAAGGGATAGGATTAGGGTAAAGGGTTAAGGCTTAGGGTTAGCATTAGGGATTAGGGTTAGGGTTAAATGTTAGGGTTTTGGTCTGATTTAAGGGTTAGGGTGAGCGTTAACAGTTAGGGTTAAGGTTAATTGTTAGGATTGGGGGTTAGGCTTAAGGATTCGTATTAGGGTTAGGGTATAAGGGTGAGACTTAAGTCTTATGGTTAGGGACAGGGCTTTTGGTTAGGGATAAGGGTTAGGACTTAGGGTTACTTTTAGGCATAGGGTAGGATTAGGGGTGAGGGTTAGGGTTAGGGTTAGTGTTAGGGTTGTTGGTAGTGTTAAGGTTAGGGTTAGCAGTTTAGAATTAGGGTTAGGGATTAGGTTTTATGGTTATGGCTAAGATTTAGGGTTAGAATTATGGGATAGGCGTTGTTCTCAGTGTAAGTGTTATGCATTAACTTTAGGAGATGCGGTTAAAGTTAGGGTTACAGTGTGGTCTACATGATAAGGTGAGCAGTAGGATCAGGGTTAGGTGTTACGTTCAAGGTTAGGGTTATATGTTAGGCGTACTTTTTATGCTTAGGGCACGGGCCCTGTCTGCACTAGGCGGGAGGATTAGGGGTCTAGGATTGTGGCCGAGAACTTTCTCTATCGTACACTGGGTATGGGTCCCTGGGTTTCATGCAGGACACAGTGGCAGAGCCTCTTTTCACGCATGGCATGGGAGGATTGTAGGCTTTCTAAACTCTGAGAAAGCAAGAAGTCTGAGAATTAGATTTAGGGATAGGATTATGGTTAGTGTTAAGGATAAAGTTTAGCATTAGGGTGAGGGCTTAGGGTTAGGGGTTAGAGTTACGGTCAGGGTTAAAGGTTAGTGTTAGGTTTAATGGTTACAGTTAGCTTTAGGGTCAAGTGTTAGGGTTAAGGTTAAGGTTAGGGGTTAGGTTTTGGTACAGGGTAAGGGTTAACTGTTAGGTTTAGGGTTAAAGATTACGATTAGGGTTAGGTTTAAGGGTTAGTGTGAGAGTTAACGGTTAGGGTTAAGGTTAAGTGTTAGGGTTAGTGGTTAAGTTTAGGTTTAAGTGTTCGTGTTAGGTTTAGGGATAGAGTTAAGTGTTATGGTTAGGGTTTGGGGTTAGGGTTAGGTTTAGGGTTCATCGTTAGGGTTACGTTTAGGCATTAGGGTTATGGGTAAGGATTAGGGTAAGGGTTTAATGTTAGTGTTGGGCGTTAGGGTCAGGGCTTAAGTTTAGGGTTAAGGGTTAGTGTTAGAGTTAGCGTTAGGGCTTAGATTTAGAGGTTATTTTAAGGGCACAGGACCTGTGTAATCTATGGTGAGAAGTGTGCAGAATGGGTCATCGCCACACCACACCATCGTACCCTAGGCCTTGGGCCCAGACCTACATGCAGGTCTCAGGCAGAGCCTCTTCTCACGCATGGCATGGTTTTATTGTAGGCTTGGCTAACTCTGAGAATGGAGGAAGTGTGAGAATTATGGTTATGATTAGGGTTAGGTGTTTGGGGTTAGGGGTTAGTGTTCGCGTGAGGGTTAGGTGTTAGGGATTAGGGGTTAGGGTTAATGTTAGCATTAGGGGTTAACGGTTAGGGTTGGGTTAGGGACTAGAGATAGATTTAGGGTTGGGGTTAGGGTTAGGGTTAGGGTTAGGGGTTAGGGTTAGGGTTAAGGGATAGGATTAGGGTTAAGGGTTAAGGCTTAGGGTTAGCATTAAGGGATAGGGTTAAGGTTAAGGGTTAGGGTTATGGTCTGAGTTAAGGGTTAGGGTGAGGGTTAACAGTTAGGGTTATAAGTTAGGGATAGTGTTAGGTTTAAGGTCTAGGGTTAGGGTTAGAGGTAGCTTTACTGCTAAGATTAGGTCTCGGCATTAAGGTAAGGGTTGGTGTTAGGGTTAAGGGTTAGGGTTAGGTTTAATTGTTAGGATTAGGATCAGAATTAAGGGTTAGGCTTAGGGTTAGGGGATAGGGTTAGGGTTTAGGGTAAACTTTTAAGGTTATGTTTAGGGATAAGGTTAGGGTTAGCGTTTAAGGTTAGGGTTAGTATTAGGGTTGTTTGTAGGGTTAAGGTAATGTTTAGTGGTTAGAATTAGGGTTAGGGATTAGGGGTTACTGTTATGGCTAGGAGTTAGGGTTAGAATTAAGTGATAGGGGTTGTTCTTAGCATAAGTGTTATGCATTAATGTTAGGATAAGTGGTTAAAGTTAGGTTTACGGTGAGGTTTATGTGTTAAGGTGAGCAATAGGATCAGGGTTAGAATTATGAGTGAGGGGTAGGGTTTTGCTTAGGGTATGGGCCCTGTCTGCCCTAGGAGTGGGATTGAGGGGCATGCGATTGTCACCAGAAACCCACTCTATCGTATGCAGGGTATGGGCCCATGGGTTTCTTGTAGGACACTCTGGCAGAGCCTGATTTCACGCATGGTAAAGGAGGTTTGTAAGCTTTCAAATCTCTAAGAAAGTAAGAAGTCTGAGAATTAGATTTAAGGTTAGGATTATCGTTATGGTTAGGGATGAAGTTTAATCTTAGGGTGAGGGCTTCGGGTAAGGGGATACGGTTAGTTTTAGGGTTAAAAGTTACTGTTAGGTTTAACAGTTACAGTTAGACTTAGGGTTTAGGTTTAGGGTTAGGGTTAAGCTTAGGGGTTATGGTTTGGTACAGGGTTAGGGTTAAGTGTTAGGGTTAGGGTTAAAGATCATGACAAGGGTTAGAGTTAAGGGTTAGTTTGAGTGTTAACAGTAGGGTTAAGGATAACTTTTAGGGTTAGGGGTTAGGATTAGTGTTAGGGCTGAGATGTAGCGGTTAGTTTAAGGGCACAGGACCTGTTTAATCTATGGTGAGAGTGGTGCACAGGGTCGCTGCGACACAACACCACCGTACGCTGGGCCTTGGGCCAAGACCTACATACAGGACTCAGGTGGAGCCTCTTCTCACGCATGACATGGCTGTATTGTAGGCTTGGTTAACTCTGAGAATGGAAGAAGTGTCAGAAATCGGGTTAGGGCTGGCTGTAGGTGTTTTTAACCCCTAACCCTAACACTAACCCCCTAATCCTAACCCTAACACTAACCCCAAGGTTAAATCTAACCTTAACCCCTACGACAACCCTAACCCTAACCCTAACCCCTCTCACTGTAGAATAAACAGGTCCTGTGCCCTTAAACTAACCACTAAATCTAAGCCCTAACATCAACCCTAACCTCTGACCCTAAACCTAAGCCCTGAGCCTAAAGCCCAACACTAACTCTAAACTCTTACCCTAAAGCTAATCCCTAACCCTAATGCTAACCTCTAAATGTAACCCTAACTGTGAACCCTAAACCTAACCCTAACCTCGAGCGCTAACCATAGCACTTAACTCTAACCCTAAACCTAACATGAACCCTTAATCCTAACACTAACCCTAACCCTAACTCTTAACTTTAACCCTGACTGTTAACCCTCACACTAACCTTTAAACCTAACCTTAATCGTAATCTTTAACCCTAAACCTAATATTTAACCCTAATCCTGTACCAAACCCTAAACCCTAACCTTAAACCTAACCATAAACCTTAAGCCTGAACCTAACTGTAACGGTTAAAACTAAGAGTAACCTGTAACGCTACCCGTAACCCCTAACTCTAAGCCTTCACCCTAATACTAACCTTGATCCTTAACCCGAACCCTAACCCTAACCCTAAATCTAATTCTCAGTCTTCTTGCTTTCTTAGAGTTTAGAAAGCCTACAATCCTCCCATGCCATGCGTGAAAGGAGGCTCTTCCACTGTGTCCTGAATGAACCGCTGGGGCCCATAACCAGAGTACGATAGAGTGGGTTCCTGGTGACAATCCCAGCCCCCTAACCACCCCCCCCCCGCCTAATGCAGACAAGGCCCGTGCCCTAAGCATAAACTCTACACCTCACCCAAAACTCTAACCCTGAAAATAACATTTAACCCTGATTCTATTGCTCACCTTAGAATGTAAACCTCACCGTAACCTGAACTTTAACCTCTTATCCTAACGTTAATGCATAACACTTACCCTGAGATTAACCCCTATCCCATAATTCTAACCCTATCTCCTAGTCATAACTGTGACAACTAATCCCTAACCCTAATTCTAAACCACTAACACTAACTGTTACCCTACGTAGTTACTGTTACGGTAACCTACTGTTACCCTAACACTGAACCTAACCCTTACTCCTAACGCCAAAGCTATGGCTAAAAATAATGCTAACCCTTGACCCTTTACCCTAACTCCTAACCCTAACCCTAATCCTAACCACTAAACCCAACCTTAGCTCTTAACCCTAACCCTAAACCTTACCCTGACGCCTAGACCTAACACTAACACTAAACTAACACCTAACCCTAATCATAACCCCTAAAGCTAACCCTAACCCTGAACCCTAAACCTAACTCTAACACTTAATACTAACTATATCCCTAAACCCTAACCCCAACCCTAACCCTAACCGTTAACCCTCACCCTAACCCTTAAACCGGACCCTAACACTAAATCTTAACCCTAAAGCTACGCCCAACCCTTAACCATAATCCTATCCCTTAACCCTAAACCTAACCCCTAACCCTAAACCTAACACTAACCCCAATCCTAATTCTAACCATAGCCCTTAATACATCACTACGCCTAACCCCTAACCCTAACCCTAACCCCTAATGCTAACCCTAACACTGAACCCTAAACCTAACCCTATCCCTAACCCTTAAACATAACTCTATCCCTAACCAATGATCCTAAGCCTAATCTTTAACCCTCACCCTAGAGCTTAACTCAAACCGTAACCCTAAGCCTAAACCCCAACCCTAACACTTAACACAAACCCTAAGCCTAAACACTTAACGCCAATCCTATCCTTTAACCCTAACACTAACCCTGATGCCTAATCCTAACCCTAACACTAACCCCAACCATAAATCTAACCCTAGCCCCTAACGCAAAACTAACCCCTAACCCTAACACTAACCCTAAATCCTAGTCCCTAACCACTAAACCTCACTTGAACCCTAACCCCTAACACCAAACCCTTAACCCTAACCATAACCCTATTTCTCACACTACTTCCATTCTCAGAGTTAACCAAGCCTAAAATACAACCATGCAATGCGTGAGTAGAGTTTCCACATGAGTCCTGCAAGTAGGTCTGGGCCAAAGGCCCAGGATCCGATGGTGTAGTGTCGCATGGAAACATTCTGCACCCTTCTCACCATAGATTACACAGGTCCTGTACCCTTAAACTAACCGCCAAATCAAAGCCCAAACACTGACCCTAACCCCTAACCCTACCTAAGCCCTGACCCTAATGCCCAACACTAACACTAAACGCTTACCCTAAACCTAACCCCTAAATGTAACCTTAACCATGAACCCTAAACCTAACCCAAACCCCTAACCCTAACCATAACACTTAACTCTAACCCTAAACCTAACATGAACACTTAACCCTAACCCTAACCCATAAACCTAACACTTAACCTTAACCCTAACCGTTAACCCTCACACTAAACCTTAACCCTAACCCTAATCCTAATCTTTGAGCCTAAACCTAGCACTTAACCCTTACCCTGTACCAAAACCTAACCCCTAATCTTAACCCTAAGCTTAAACCTTAAAGCTTAACCCTAAACCTAACTGTAACTGTTAAACCTAACACTAACCTTTAACCCTGACCCTAACTGAAACCCCTAACCCTAAGCCCTCACCATAACAGTAACCTATATTGCTAACCCTAACCCTAATCCTAGCCCTAAATTTAATTCTCAGACTTCTTGCTTTCTCAGAGTTTACAAAGCCTACAATCCTCCCATGCCATGTGTAGAAGGAGGCTTGGCCACTGTGTCCGGCATGAAACCAAGGGGCCCATACCCAGTGTATGATAGAGTGGCTTCCGGCATCTATCCCAGCCCTCTAAGCCCCCTCCTAGAGCAGAGAGGGCTCGTGATATAAGCATAAACACTACCCCTCACCCATAACCCTAACCCTGAACATCACAGCTCACCCTGATACTATTGCTCACCTTAACACATCAACCTCACCATAACTCTAACTTGAACCTGTTATCCTAACGTTAATGCATAAGACTTACCCTAAGAACAATCCTTATCCCTTAATTCTAACCCTAACTCCTAGCCACAATTGTAACACCTAATCCCTAAGGCTAATTCAAAACTGCTAAACATTACCTTATCCCTACAAACTAACCCTAACCCTAACCGCTAACCCTACCGTACACCTAAAAATAACTGTAACACTTGACACTTAACCCTAACCCTTAACCCTGATCCTAATCCTAACAATTAAACCTAACCCTAACTCTTAAGCCTAACACTAACACGTACCCTAATGCCTAGACCTAACCCTAAGAGTAAACGTAACCCCTAACCCTAACCCTAATCCCTAATGCTAACCCTAACACTGAACCCTAATCCTAAGCCTTAAACCTAACTCTATCCTTAACCCATAACCCTAGCCCTAACCGTTAACCCCACACTAACCCTTAACTCGAACTGTAACCCTAACCCTTAAAACTAAACCTAACACTTAACGCTAACCCTAAGCCTTAACGCTTAACCTTTATCCTATCCCTTAACCCTAACTCTAACCCATAACGCTAACCCTAACCCCACTCTAAATCTAACCCTAGCCCCTAACCCAACCCTAACCCCTAAGCCCTAACCCTATCACTAAACCCAACACCTACTCCCTAACCCCTAATCCTCACTCGAAGCTTAAGCCCTAACCCTAAGCCCTCTCCCTGACTAATCTTCATCCCTAACCCTAACCATAATCCTAACCCTAAATCTAATTCTCAGACTTCTTGCTATCTCAGAGTTTTAAAAGCCTACAATTCTCCAAAGCCATGCGTGAAAGCTGGCTCTGCCACAGTGTCCTGCATGAAACCCAGGAGCCCATACTCTGTGCACAATAGAGTGGGTTCCCGGGGACAATCACAGCCCCCTAACTCCCCCTGCTAGTGCTGACAGGGCCCATGCCCTAAGCAAAAACCCTGCACCTCACCCATAACCCTAACCCTGAACATAACACCTAACCCTGATGTTATTGTTCACCTTAACACGTAAACCTCACTGTAACCCTAACTTTAACCCCTATCCTAATGTTATTGCATAACACTTACCCTAAGAACAAACCCTATCCCTTAATTCTAAGCCTAACTCCTAGCATAACCGTAACACTTAATCCCTAACCTTAATTCTAAACTGCTAAACATTACCTTCACCCTACAAACAACCCTAACACTAACCCTAACTCTAACCGCTAACCCTAACCCTAACCATTACCCTGATCATAATCCTAACAATTAAACCTAACCCTAATTCTTAACCCTAACACGAACCATTACCATAATGCCTAGACCTAACCCTAACTGTAACCCTAACCCCTAACCATAACCCTAACCGCTAATGCTAACCCTAACCCCGAACCCTAAACCTAACCCTAACCCTATCCCTTAAACCTATTACTATCCCTAAACCATTACCGTAATCGCAACTGTTAACCCTCACTCTCACCCTTAACTTGGACCGAAACCCTAACCCTTAACCCTAACCTTAACCCTTACTGCTAATCTTAAGCCTTCACCCTTTACCTTAATCCTATCTTGTAAGCCTAACCCTAACGCTGACCCCTAACCCACCTGAACATTAACCCTAAACCTAAATCTAACGCTAGCCCCTTACAAAAACCTAACACCTAACCCCTGACACACTAATCCTAACTTCTAATTCCTAACCACTAAACTTCACTCAAACCCAAACCTCTAACCCCAAACACATAACCCTAACCATAACCCTAATTCTCACACTTCCTTCGTTCTCAGAGTTGACCAAGCCTACAATAGAGCCATGCCACGAGTGAGAAGAGGCTCTGCCTGAGTCCTGCATGTAGGTCTGGGCCCAAGGCCCAAGTACGATGGTGTGGTGTTGAGGCGACCCAGTCTGCACCCTTCCCACCATAGATTAAACAGAGCATGTGCCCTTAAACTAACCACTAAATCTAAGCCCTAACACTAAACCTAAATCCTAACCCTAAACCTCGGCCCTTATCCTAACGCCCAACAGTAACACTAAACACTCGCCCTAAACTTAACCCGTAACCCGAACCCATAAATGTAACCCTAACCATGAACCCTAAACCTAACCCTAACCTCTAGCCATAACCATAACACTTAACTCTAAACCTAAATGTTACACGAAGCCTTATTCCTAACCCTAAGCCCAACCCTAACCCTTAATCTTGAACCTTACCATTAACCCTCACACTAACCCTTAACCCTAACCCTAATCCTAATCTTTAACCATAAAGCTAACACTGAAGCCTAACCCTGTGCCAAATGATAAAACCAAACCTTAACCCTAACCCTGAAACTTAACCATAAACGTAACTGTAACTGTTAAAAATAACACAAACCTTAAACCCTAACCCCTAACCCTAAGAGCCCACCCTAACACTAATCTTCCTCGCTAAACATTACCATAATCCTACCCCTAAATCTAATTGTCAGACTTCTTGCTTTCTCAGAGTTTAGAAAGCCTAAAATCCTCCCATGCCATGAGTAAAAGGGGGCTCTACCACTGTGTCCTGCATGAAACCCAGGAGCCCATATCCAGCGTACGATAGAGTGGGTTCCCGGGGACAATCCCATCCCCCTAACCCCAGCCCCCCGCCAAGTGCAGACAGGGCCTGTACGCTAAGTATAAACACTACCCCTAACAGATAACCCTCACCCTGAATATAACACCTGACCCTGATCCTATTGCTCACCTTAAAACATAAACCTCCCCGTAACCCTAACTTATCCCCTTATCTTAACCTTAATGCATAACACCCTGAGAAGAAGCCCCATCCCATAATTCTAATCCTAATCCCCAGCCATAACCATAAGACCTCATCCCTAATTCTAAAATGCCAACCCTAAACTTCACCCTACAAACAACCCTAACCCTAACCCTAACCTCTAACCCTAAGCCCTCACCCTATCACTAATCTTCATCCCTAAACCGTACCGTAATCCTAACCCGAAATCTAATTCTCAGACTTCTTGCTTTCTCAGAGTTTTGAAAGCCTACAATCCTACTAAGCCATGCATGAAAGCCCGCTCTGCCACAGTGTCCTGCAAGAGAACCAGAGGCCCATACACAGCGTACGATAGAGTGGGTTCCCAGCGACCACAACCGACCCCTAACTTCGATTCCTAGGGCATACAGGGCCCATGCCCTAAGCATAAACACTACCCCTCAGCCATAACCCTAACCCAGAACATAACACCTAACCCTGATCCTACTGCTCACCTTAACACGTAAACCTCACCGTAACCCTAATTTTAACCCCATATCGTAACGTTAATGCATGACACCCTGAGAACAAGCCCTATACTGTAATTCTAACCCTAACTCCTAGCCATAACCATAACACCTAATCTCTAATTCTGAAACACCAACCCTAACCTTAACCCTACCAACAACACTAACACTAACCCTAACCCCTTACCCTAACCCTACGCCTAAAAATAACCGTAACCGTTGATCCTTAGTCATAACCCCTAACCTTAACCCTAACCCTTAACCCTAATCCCAATCCTAACCATTAAACATAACCCCACCTCTTAACCCTAACTCTAACCTTTACCTTAATGCCTAGAGTTCTAACCCCAACACTGACCTACAGTTAGAAGTAACACAAACCCATAATGCTAACCTTAAACCTGAACAATAAACCTAATCCTTAACCATAACACCCTAACCCTAACCCTAACCCTTAACCCTGACCCTAACCCTAAACCTTAACCCTAACCCTGAACCCTAACCCTAAGCCTACCCTTAACCCTAACCCTATCCATTAACCCTAACCGCTAACGATAACACTAACCCCAACCCTAAACCTACCCCTGGCCCCCTAACCCAGAATTAACACCGAATCCGTAACACTAACTCTACCCCTAACCACTAGCACCTAACCATGACTCGAAACCTAACCCCTAACTCGAAACCCCTAACCCCAACCCTAACCTTAATTCTCACACTACTTCCATTCCCGAGTGAAGCAAGCCTACAATACAGCAATGCCATGTGTGAGATGAGGCTCCGCCTGAGTCCTGCATGTAGGTCTTGTCCGAGGGCCCAGGGAATGATGTTGTGCTTTCGTGGTGACTCCGACCGCACCCCTCTCACCGTAGATTAACCAGGTCCTGTGCCCTTAAACTGACCGCTAAATCTAAGCTCTACCACCAACCCTAACCCCTGACCCTGAACCTAAGCCCCGAGCCTAAAGCCCAACACTAACTCTAAACACTTACCCTAAACCTAATCCCTAACCCTAATGCTAACCCCTAAACGTAACCCTAACCGTGAACAGTAAACCTAACCCTAACCTCTAACACAAACCCTAACACATAACTCTAACCCTAAAACTAACCCTAACCCTTAACCCTAAACCTAAACCTTAACCCTAACCCTTAACCTTAATCTTAACCGTTAACTCTCATGCTAACCTTTAATCCTAACTCTAATCCTAATCTTCAAACCTAAACCTAACACAACCCTAACCCTGTACCAAAACCTAACCCCTCATCTTAACCCTATCCGCAAACCTCAACCCCAAAACGAACTGTAACCGTTAAACCTAACAGTAACCTTAAACCGTAACCCTAATCTGTAACCCTATCCCCTCACCATAACACTACACTTCATCCTGAACCCTAACCATAATCCTAACCCTAAATCTAATTCTCAGACTTCTTGCTTTCTTAGAGTTTAGAAAGCCTGCAATCCTCCCATGCCATGTGTGAAAGGAGGCTCTACCACTGTGTCCTGCATGAAACCCACGGGCCCATACCCAGAGTCCGATACAGTGGGTTCCCGGTGACAATCCCAGCCCCCTAACGTCCACCCAGCGTAATGCCGACAGGGCCCGTGCGCTAAGCATAAATGATACCTTTAACAGATAACCCTAACCCTGAACATGGCACCTAACCCTGTTCCTATTTCTCCCCTTAACACGTAAACCTCACCGTGAGCCTAACTTTAACCTCTTAACGTAACGTTAATGCATAACCCATTCCCTGAGAACATCCCCTATCCCATAATTCTAACCCTATCTCCTAGTCATAACTGTAACACCTAATCCCTAACCCTAATTCTCCACCGCTAAGCCTAACCGTAACGCTGCCTACAACCCTAACACTGACAGGAACCCTTAGTTCTAACCCCAACGCTATGCCTAACAAAAGCCCTAACCCTTCACCCTTCACCCTAACCCCTAAGCATTACCCTAAGCTTTAACCGTAATCCTAATCCTAACCATTAAACCTAACCCTAGCTCTTAAAGCTAACCCTAAACCTTACCCTCACGACTAGACCTAACCCTGACACTAACCTAACACCTAACCCTAACCATAACCCCTAAAGCTAACCCTAACCCTGAACCCTAAACCTAACCCTAACACTGAACCTTCACTATATCCCTAACCCCTAAGCCTAATCCTAACTGTTAACCCTCACCCAAACACTTAAACTGGACCATAACACTAAACATTAACTCTAACACTAAACTTTAACCCTAACCATAAGCCCAACACTTAACCCTAATCCTATCCCTTAACCCTAAGCCGAACCCTAAGCCCTAACCCTAAACCTAACCCTAACCCCAACCCTAACCCTTAATCTTGACCCTTACCATTAACCCTCACACTAACCCTAATCCTAATCTTTAACCATAAAGCTAACACTGAAGCCTAACCCTGTGCCAAACGCTAAACCCAAACCTTAACCCTAACCCTGAAACTTAACCATAAACCTAACTGTAACTGTTACACCTAACACTAACCTCTAACCCTAACCCCTAACCCTAAGACCCCACCTTAACACTAACCCTAACCCTAAACATTATTATAATCCTATCCCTAAATCTAATTCTCGGACTTCTTGCTTTCTTAGAGTTTAGAAAGCCTAAAATCCTCCCATGCCATGAGTAAAAGGGGGCTCTGCAGCTCTCTCTTGCATGAAACCAGGAGCCCATACCTAGCGTATGATAGAGTGGGTTCCCGGGGACAATCCCATCCCCCTAACCCCAGCCCCCCGCCCAGTGCAGACAGGGCCTGTACGCTAAGTATAAACACTACCCCTAACAGGTAACTCTCACCCTGAACATAGCACCTGACCCTGATCCTATTGTTCACCTTAAAACATAAACCTCCCCGTAACCCTAACTTATCCCCTTATCTTAACCTTAATGCATAACACCCTGAGAAGAAGCCCTATCCCATAATTCTAATCCTAACCCCTAGCCATAACCGTAACACCTCATCCCTAATTCTAAAATGCCAACCCTAACCTTCACCCTACCAACAACCCTAACCCTAACCCTAACCCCTAACCCTAAGCCCTCACCCTATCGCTAATCTTCATCCCTAAACCGTACCGTAATCCTAACCCTAAATCTAATTCTCATACTTGCTTTCTCAGAGTTTTGAAAGCCTACAATCCTACTAAGCCATGCATGAAAGCCCGCTCTGCCACAGTGTCCTGCATGAAACCCAGAGGCCCATACACTGCGTACGATAGAGTGGGCTCCCAGCGACCATCACAGACCCCTAACTTCGCCTCCAAGTGCACACAGGGCCCGTGCCCTAAGCATAAACGCTACCCCACACCCATAACCCTAACCCAGAACATAACACCTAACCCTGATCCTACTGCTCACCTTAACACGTAAACCTCACCCTAACCCTAACTTAACCCTTTATCTTAACGATAATGCATGACACCCTGAGAACAAGCCCTATACCGTAATTCTAACGCTAACTCCTAGCCATAACCATAACACCTAATCCCTAATTCTGAAACGCCAACCCTAACCTTAACCCTACCAACAACACTAACACTAACCCTAAAACCCTTACCCTAACCCTACGCCTAAAAATAACCCTAACCATTGATCCTTAGTCATAACCCCTAAAGCTTAACCCTAACCCTTAACGCTAATCCCAATCCTAACCGTTAAACATAACCCTACTTAACCCTAACCCTAACCTATACGCTAATGCCTAGAGATCTAACCCCAACACTGACCTACAGTTAACACTAACCCTAACCCCTAATCCTAACCTTAAACCTGAACCATAAACCTAACCCTTAACCCTAACCCTATTCCTAACCCCCTAACCCTAACCCTAACTGTTAAGCCTCACCCTAACACTTAACCCTGACTCTAACCCTAAACCTTAACCCTAACCCTGAACCCTAACCCTAAGCCTAACCCTTAACCCTAACCCTATCCCTTAACCCTAACCCCTAACCCTAACGCTAACCCCAACCCTAAACCTAACCCTGGCCCCCAACCCAGACTTAACACCTAACCCCTAACACTAACTCTAAACCTAACCACTAATCCCTAGCACCTGACCCTGACTTGAAACCTAACCCCTAACTCGAAACCCCTAACCCCAAACCTAACCCTAATTCTCACACTACTTCCATTCCCAGAGAGAAGCAAGCCTACAATACAGCCATGCCATGTGTGAGATGAGGCTCTGCCTGAGTCCTGCATGTAGGTTTTGTCCCAAGGCCCAGGGAATGATGTTGTGCTTTTGTGGTGACTCCGACCACACCCCTCTCACCGTAGATTAACCAGGTCCTGTGCCCTTAAACTGACCGCTAAATCTAAGCCCTACCACCAATCCTAACCTCTGACCCTGAACCTAAGGCCCGAGCCTAAAGCCCAACACTAACTCTAAACACTTACCCTAAACCTAATCCCTAACCCTAACGCTAACCCCTAAACGTAACTCTCACCACGAACAGTAAACCTAACCCTAACCTCTAACACAAACCCTAACACATAACTCTAACCCTAAAACTAACCCTAACCCTTAACCCTAAACCTAAACCCTAACCCTAACCCTTAACCTTAATCTTAACCGTTAACTCTCATGCTAACCTTTAATCCTAACCCTAATCCTAATCTTCAACCCTAAACCTAACACAACCCTAACCCTGTACCAAACCCTGACCCCTCATCTTAACCCTATCCGCAAACCTCAACCCCAAAACGAACTGTAACCGTTAAACCTAACAGTAACCTTAAACCGTAACCCTAATCTGTAACCCTATCCCCTCACCATAACACTACACTTCATCCTGAACCCTAACCATAATCGTAACCCTAAATCTAATTCTCAGACTTCTTGCTTTCTTAGAGTTTAGAAAGCCTGCAATCCTCCCATGCCATGCGTGAAAGGAGTCTCTACCACTGTGTCCTGCATGAAACCAATGGGCCCATACACAGAGTATGATAGAGTGGGTTCCCGGGTACAATCCCAGCCCCCTAATCTCCCCCCGCCCGCCTAATGCAGACAGGGCCCGTGCGCTAAGCATAAACAATACCTTTAACAGATAACCCTAACCCTGAACATAACACCCAACCCTGTTCCTCTTTCTCCCCTTAACATGTAAACCTCACCGTGCGCCTAACTTTAACCTCTTATCCTAACGTTAATGCATAACCCATTTCCTGAGAACAACCCCATCCCATGATTGTAACCCTATCTCCTAGTCATCACTGTGACACCTAATCCCTAACCCTAATTCTAAACCGCTAACCCTAACCGTAACCCTACCTACAACCCTGACACTGACAGTAACCCTTACTTCTAACCCCAACGCTATGCCTAACAAAAACCCTAACCCTTGACCCTAACCCTTCACCCTAACCCCTAAGCCTTACCCTAACCCTTAACCCTAATCCTAATCCTAACCATTAAACCTAACCCTAGCTCTTAAAGCTAACCCTAAACCTTACCCTCACGACTAGACCTAACCCTGACACTGACCTAACACCTAACCCTAACCAGAACCCCTAAAGCTAACCGTGAACCCTATCCCTAACCCTAGCAGTAAACTTTAACCCTAAACCTAAGCCCAACCCATAACCCTAATCCTATCCTTTTACCCTAAAACTAACCCCTAATCCTAACACCTAAACCACACCCTAACTCTAACCCCAATCCTAATTCTAACCATACCCCTTCATAAAACACTAACTCCTAAACGCTAACCCTAACACTAACCAAAAAGCATAATCACTAATCCCTAACTCTAACGCTTAACCTTTACCCTAACTGTTAACCCTCACTCTAAATCTTAACACAGACCCTAACCTTAACCTTTAACTCTAAGCCTAACCCTTAATCCTACAGTAAGGAAGACCCTTAATGCTAATGGGATCCCTTATCCCTAACCCTAACACTACAGCTAAAAATAACCCTAACCTTTGATCCTTAAACCTAACCCCTAACACTTACTTTAACCCCAAACCCTAACCCTAATCCTAAGCATTAAATCTAACCCTATCTCTTAACCCTAACGCTAGCCCTTACCCTAACGCCTAGATCTAACCCTAAATCTAACCTACCAGCTAATCCTAACCTTAAGCCCTAATGCTAACTCTAACCCTGAACCCTAAACCTACCCTTACCCCTTAACACTAACCCTATCCGTGAACCTTAACCCTGACCCTAACCATTACCCGCACCCAAGCATTTAACCCTGACCCTAACCCTAATCCTTAATGCTAACCCTAACACTAAACCCTAACCCTAAGCCCAACACTTAACCCTAATCCTATCACTTAACCCTAACCCTAACCGTAATGCTAAGCCCTAAACGTAACCCTAACCGTCACCAGTAAACCTAACCTTAACCGCTGACACAAACCATAGCACATAACTCTAACCCTAAAACTAACACTAACCCTAAACCTAACCCTAAACCCTAACTCTTAACCTTAACCCTAAGCGTTAACTCTCACGCTAACCTTTAATCCTAACCCTAATCCTAATCTTCAACACTAAACCTAATAATTAACTCTAACGTTGTACCAAACCTTAACCCCTCATCTTAACCCTAACCGTAAACCTCAACCCTAAACCACAGTGGAACCGTTAAACCTAAGAGTAACCTTTAACCCTAACCCTAATCCCTAACCCTAAGCCCTCACCCTAACACTAAACTTCATCCTTAATCCTAACCAGAATCCTAACCCTAAATCTAATTCTCAGACTTCTTGCTCTCTTAGAGTTTAGAAAGCCTGCAATCCTCCCATGCCATGCGTGAAAGGAGGCTCTACCACTGTGTCCTGCATGAAACCCACGGGCCCATACCCAGAGTATGATAGAGTGGGTTCCCGGGTACAATCCCAGCCCCCTAAACTCCCCCCGCCCGCCTAATGCAGACAGGGCCCGTGCGCTAAGCATAAACAATACCTTTAACAGATAACCCTAACCCTGAACATAACACCCAACCCTGTTCCTATTTCTCCCCTTAACACGTAAAC
>NW_027183230.1:27500-38410 GCF_041146395.1 Eulemur rufifrons | reverse complement strand
AGAAAAACAAAAACAAAACCAAAACAGAAGCCCACTTTTCTCTGCTGTGAAAATCAAGATCAGCTTTTATGAGATCCACTAAATTCACACAAGAAGTAAAATATAATCATACTGATATATGCAATTTTTCTCTTAGAACAGAATGCATGGTGCTCCTTATCGTCTCAGATACTGTCAACAGAAAGCACGCGGTGGATGAACAATCTCCGTGAGCTTTTCTACAGAGATGGGGTGGGGGTGTGTGTGTGTGTGTGTGATAAATAATGAGGGTTGAGGAGCAGATAAATGACTGGGGGAAAACAACAACAGCAACAACAACAAAAACCACTTCCTGGTTCCTCGATGCAAGCATTCATTTAAAGGGGATACTCGTATGTATACCTAGGTGGAAAGTGGAAGCAGCTTTAAAAAAAAAAAAAGAAAAATTGCTGCGAGCCCTGGTTATGATACGGCAATAAGCGCTAGCTCTTGGAAGGTGTAAAACATATTCACGGTGGCTTACGCCAATCTGGGATGTACAAAGACGAGCTTGAGCACCACCACCAACCAAAAATATGAATGAATACCTGGCTAGCGATCAGGATCAGACATAATAGAAAAGAAAAAGCTCCCAAGGCTAAAATAATGTGAACACGATTGACTCGTCCATGGAAAAGAACCCCAAATCACTGCAAAATAATTTAAAGAGTTTTATTCTGAGCCCAACGGCCGTGATCATGGCCCAGAGAGCTACGCCCAAGAAGCCTTGAGCAAGCGGACCCATTGTGGTGGGGTGGGTTACAGTTTGGCTTCATACATTTTAGGGAGACAGGAATTACATGTAAAATCACAAATCAAAACATGGAAGGGGTACATTGGTCTGGGCTGAAAAGGCAGGACATCTGGCAGTTGGGGGGGGGCGGGGGAGGGAGGGTGCGGTGTTTACAGGTTTACAGCTGGGTTTAAAGATTCTTTGATTTGCAATTGATGACATAAATGAACCTCTGCCTAAAGGCTTTGCATCATGTTTTCAGTTAAGGTAAGGAGGTCTGCTAATCACAGACAAGCCACTGGACAGTTTACCCAAAACTCAAGTGCCCTGTAGTTCAGTAAACGGTTGGCCTGCTAGATATGCGTTAAGCTTTGTCTTGCCTGGCCTTAGGCCCGTCGGACATTCAGTATCTCATTGTTATAAAATCTGACTCCATCAGGGAGGGGTGTCTGACTTCCCCTGTCCTTGCGGGGCAGCAGCTCAGGTTTAAGGGTTTTTCTAGGGTTCCCTGGGCCAACCACGGGACGGGTCAGCTGGCGGTGGCGGGCGGGGGGCGGCTTAAGATTTTATTTTAGTTCATAGACTCCAGAAATGGTGTTTCCCTGGCAAAGACACACGAGTTCATGAAAAGCTTTCATTCAGTTGGTCTGGCTCCTCCCTGAGGTCGTCTCCCTGCCCCCCACTCCTCCCATCCCCTGGGGCCGGAGCGGGGGGGGGGGGGGGGGAGGGGTGAAGGCCCAAGAGGAGAGGCGCGTGGGGGAGGTGCCGCTCCCAGAACCAGAGACTCGTCTGGGCCCCACGTAACCCAGCCACCGCGACCGCTTCGCCCGAGGAGGTGCCCAGCAAGTCGTGCTTCTGCCCCTCGGGATTGCCTGCGGGCTGGGGGCGGGGTACGAGCTCCCGGCCCAAGAGGCAAACCCCTAGCCCGGCCGCACAGATGGCCGGGCCCCCGGCGGAGCCCTTCCGCCGTTTTCCACCCCTCCTCCACTCACTGCGCTGACTGCGCATGCGCGCTCGCACGTAGCCGCCTCGGGCTTCTCTCGGGCGGAGCCGCTTTCAGCCGCGACCCCGCCCCGCGAGCTGACTGCGCATGCGCGCTTGCACGTAGCCGCCTCGGGCTTCTCTCGGGCGGAGCCGCTTTCAGCCCCGACCCCGCCCCGCGAGCTGCCGCTTCCAGGCGGCACAGCGCATGGGGGAGGGGACGGAGCTCTAAAGAAATCAGTCCCCTCCGTCTCCTGCCTCAGGAAAAGCCCCAAACCCTTGGAGAACTGCCACCCACCGCCACTGCCGTGTGTGTGTGTGGGGGGGGGGGGCGGGGGGGCTGGGTCTTTACTTTGTGTCCTCCTTGTGGCCCAGTCCAAGGCGGCTGGGCTGCCAAACAGATCGTCTCGAGAGGGAGGCAGGAAGGGCCCAGGTCTGGACAGGGGTGGATTGGACCCCTCCACCCTGGGGTGTGGACTTGTGACCGAAAGCTCAGCTGCTTGTCCACGAGGCCGAATAACGAGGACAAGCGGTATGAGGAGTAAGAAAACAGAGAGTCTACTTTGCTGACAAAGGAGGAAATAAATAGGGTAGAGCTTCTCAGTCTCAAACCCCCAAATTTCGTGAACATAGGCCTAGGCAGAAATACAGAGGTTTTAAAGGAGGGAGGGTTGGTTCTCAGCTTCAGGCAATTACTGCAGTTAGCTGTTCTAAAGGTCCCGTCTCTGCTGAGAAGAAATCCCTTGAACTCTGTGGGCCGCCCACCCTGGGGGCCACCTGGAGTTATAACCAAAGAGTTAACGTGCCTCAGGGATGCAGGCCGGGCTGCAAGTTCCCAAAAGCCTGGGGGAAGTTTTAAAAAGACAGAAAATCTTTCTGCCCTCTTCCCCTCCCACCCCCCCACAAAGCCATTTTCTCTGGTGCAGACTCGGCACCCTCCCTGCCCCCCCCCTCCCCGTGCAGGCCTGTTTGTCCTCAATCATCTGTGAGGTTCACGAGGAGGAGATGCTCTCTCGCTCTCCCCACCCTCTTTCTTCCCTTAGGAAATCCTCAGCGCTGTTCCACACACTCAAGGTGGCGGGCCTGCTCCGGCCACCAGCCACCTCTTGTGCCAACTTCCGGCCCCCCCCCCCCGCCCCCAACGGAGTAGGTGTACAGACAGGAGCACACTTTACCGGAGGGCGCCTGGGGATGAAGAGTTGTGGTGGCCAAATGGGGGATGCGGGGCGGGGAGGAGAGTGGCTGGCATTTGGCAAAGAGTGACACGGAGTGGCCATCCAGGCTTGTCTGAAAAGTGGGACTACGAGCCTGAGAGCGCCGACGGAGTCGATGGACATGGTCACTGCTGTGGGATGTCTCTTTTACCACGATGTAACACCAAAGCAAACCCCTGACCCGCTGGGTCGGAGAAGGCCTTGTGGGCAATTTAGAAAAGCCATGGCGTGGCCATTTGGAATACTTCCTGCCTCTCCGGGAATCAAAAATTAGAAAGGACCATGGGTTCTGTATTAACGTACCAAAGGCAGGCAGAATTTTAGCCTTTTAAAGCCTGCCCTGGCCCTATCTCAGCAAGGCAGTGGCACCCCAAGTTCCGTGACATTTCTGCACTCGGCGGCTGACTTCTTCAGCCATCTGTTGCGATGCCCCTGCCAGGTGGCCACTCACTCGCCCCTTCAGTTCAACCCTTGTACCAGAAAGTGTTGCCTTCTTCCTAACCCCTATGGGGGGACCGGGGGGTGACGTGTGTGGGGGGGGGGTAGTGGAAATGGGCAGACCCCACAGGTGCAGCCTCTTCCAGGTCATAATGGGCCTGAGGCAGCGTGGGATTCCCCCGGAAGGGAGGCAGGGTGGCACTACGGCACCGAAGCCTGACGCCGGCGGCCACGTGGATGGTGGGGGACACGTTAGACCGCTGAGATGCAGCCACTGAGAGCCACCCCGCAGCAAGAGGTCTCTCTGGCAGAGCAGGCACTGAGTCCGCAAGTCAAGACAGCTGGGAGGCCTGGGAGACAGAGGCCCTGGATCTCAGGTCCCGGGGTGGGGGCGGGGGGCAGTGCCAGTGCCTGGAGAGAGAGAGAGCCCAGGCTCCAGAGGCCATGATGGGGCCTGGTGGGCAGGGCCGAGGAGGTCAAGGCCGGGTGTGGTGGGGTCCGGGATGAGGGGCTTGGGGTGACGGGCAGGGAGAACGACCCGTTCACTCAGACGTGCCCTCAGAGGAAGGCAGAGGTGCGTTTTGCCTTCCTCCGGCTAGTGGAACGCTCGGCATTTCTTTCCTTCAGAGCTGGGTTGAACCGGTGTGGCATCTGTTATAGTACGGAGTGCGAGACAGGACAACCTAGAGACCGAATTGAGCCAAGTCATGAGTCCACATTAGCTGGCCAGCGACCACCCCCTGCCCTGTTAGGGTACAGGTACAGAGAATGGCCCCGAGCCGAAAAAAGCAGGAAGGTTTCAGACTATCCTAAGCTAGAGCTCCGTGACTTTAGGCACGGCGGTTGAAACAACACTATACCACCTACTCCGCAGCTGTGTGGTCCGGGACCAGCCTCGGGCCCCGTTTCGTTTCGGTTACAGTCTTTAAGCGAGCAGGTTTACAGAAACAGATAGCTCCAATTAAGGAACATTCTTTCAGGCGTTAAGCAAGCACAATCAATTTTACGACAGGCAGCTGGAAAGTTTAAACACTTAGTTACAAGTTAATTGCTTTGTTTTATCTCCGCAAGGTACGTATTTCCAATTACAGACATAGGTCAAGCGGACATCGGTCACCTAGCGAGCAAGCATAAGTTTTCAAGTGGGCCTTTACAGCGTCCAGACAGGCCTCGGTCCAGTTATTGTGCATTCTTTTTGACCACTTGGAAAGCTACTAGCACCGTTCCGGGCCTCACCTCACTCACGCGGAACTACAGAGTGATGACCTGGGGTGGGTGGGTGGGTGTGTGTGTGTGTGTGTGCTCCCTCCTGTGGTGGGAAGGGTGATCTGCTCGCCCACCCGGCGTGGTGTCCCCCACCCCTGCCCCATCTTGGCGTTTACAGAAAACAAACACGAACACAAGAGAGGGAGCCGGAGGAGGAGGAGGAACATATGCTGCTATCCAGGTTATCCTGGGAGGCTTCCTAGCCATTTCTGAGGAAACAGTGTCTCCTGGCTGTCTCCCGTAGTTTTATTTATTGACTTATTTATCTATTTTTCCTTTTGGCTTGAACCCATTCTTTTCGTTTCGGCATCTCATCTGACATCCTCTTCTGAGAGGAACCTGGAAACGTTTCCCCGTGTTGCATCTTTTCAGGCTCTGTACGACTGACGAGCATCGTCCCTCTTCAGTCACTGGGCTCTTTGCTAGCCAGGCCTTAATTCTCCACGTTGTAAACCCCAGATCGGATCTCCGCCCGGAGTCCTGTAGAGACCCACCGAATCGATGTTTGGACTGGGATGTCTCGTAGACCTTACCTATTAAAAACCGATCCAGGCCAGGCTTGGTGACTCACGCCTGTAATCCTAGGCCAAGGCGGGGAGGAGGACCGACCGCTTGAGGTCAGGAGTTCGAGACCTGCCTCGGCAAAAGCAAGACCCCCGTCTCTACCAAAAATAGAAAAAAATTAGCCGGGCATGGTGGCACACGCCTGTAGCCCCAGCGATTTGGGAGGCTGAGGAAGGAGGATCGCTGGAGCCCAGGAGTTTGAGGCTTCCAGTGAGTGAACTATGCCCTGCTCCCCCGCCACCCCTCCCCATCATCTCTAACGAAATGACAGTAAAATAAAATAAAATAAAATAAAGCTCAGAAAAAAAAAAAAAAAGTACTATGTAGTGAGACCGATCCTAAGAACACGGGGGCGGGGAAGGAAGTCACTACCACGGTATAAAATTGTATAAACGTTACCCGATTCTGTGTGCGTGCGTTTTCTGAGAAATGACCCCCTTTTGCTATGGGGCCGGGACTGGAGTCCCAGTTTGGGACCATAGGATTCCCCGCACTCGACTCCAGACTGATTCGACCTAGGGTTAGCTCTGTGTAAACACTCTTTAGACGTGGGTGTTTTATGGATTTCTGTCCTTCGGGAGAAACGACTGGCCCGGGTACAGGAGTGAGTGAATGTACCGACCGTCTTCTCCCATCTCTCTCTCTCTCTCTCTCTCTCTCTCTCCCTCCCACACACAGGCACACGCGCGCGCGCGCGCGCGCGCGCACACACACACACACACACACACACACACGCCGTTTCCGGGAGCGCCCACTTCATGCGCTTCGGTCCACCGTGACAGATAGTCCAACTGTGAGATCATCGTGAGTGGCTGCGCCTAGGCCCCGCTCTGAACCTCTCCGTACTGTTCGTGTGTCTTCAGCAGGTCCTGCCTCCACCCGTGGCATCTAGCACGGGCCGATGGGTCCCTGTCCTCTCTCCCTGCCGTGGACGCCCCCCTCCGGCCCCCCGCCCCCGGGGGCTCTCTGGTCGACTAGTGGTGGGGAGTGTGCCCGAGGGCTGAGAGACGTGGTCCGAGAGGGGCCGGGAGGAGGCCTGCGACCCAGTGTGTACCCACTCCCGCCCCCACGCTCCCTCCCCCACGAGGGAGCCCGTCCTTTCCAGGCTGACACTTGGATCGGTGGATGACGGGGGTCACCTGGCGGCGGGCGAGCGTTATGGGAAAATCCGGTAGGCGTGTTGCGACGTCCTGCCACAGAGATGGCTCTGGCGACAGCCTCGGGCCGCCCCACCCTGGCCCCCGGCCAGGCCCCGTGAATGTGTTCTCTCTGTCCCTGACTTCTTTCTTTGTTTCACCAGCCGGCGTGCTCTGAGAATGTGAAGTGTATCATAGTTCCACCCTGGGTTTCATGATCCTAAGATAGGAAGGGGTTTTATGATTCCACGACAGAAAGGTTTTCTCATCCTATCATCTCTCCCCCCCCCCTTTCTTTCTTTCTCTTCCTCCTTCTGCCTTTTCTTTACTTCTTTGTTCTTTCCTTCTTTCAGTCTTCCTGTCTTCCTTCCTGCCTGCCTGCCTTCCTTCCTTCCGTATTTCTTTCCTCTCTTCCTTTCTCCTGTTATCCTGTGTTTCTATCTCTGTTTTTTCCATCTTTCTTCCCCCTTTCTACTTTCCTACCTTCTTTCTTTCTCATTCTCTCCTTTCTCTCTCCTTCCTTCTTCCTTTCTGTCTCTTTCTATACTGTCTCTCTCCTTCCTTCTCTCTATCTTTTTCTCTTTCCATCTTTCCGTGCTCTTTCTTTTTCTCTCTTAACTTCCTTTCTTTTTCTTTTCTTTCTTTCCCTCCTTCTGTCTCTGTCTGTCTTTCTTTCTTTCTTCTTTCTTTCTGCTTCCATCCTTCCTTCCTTTTTCTCATTCTCTTTCTTTCTGCCTGTCTTTTCTTTCCTTATTTCTTCTTTCCTTCTGTCTTTCTGTGTTTCCTATCTCCTTCCTCCCTTCCTTTTTCTTTCTTCCCCGTGCCCTCTTCCTGTCTTTTCTTATTTACTGTTTTCTTCTTTCTGACTTTCTCTCTCTGTTTCTCCGTCTCTTTTCTTTCTGTTCTTTTCCTTTCTCTCCCTTTCTCTCTTTCTGTTTCTGCCTGTCTGTCTCTCGGCTATGTTGTGGTCTGTGCAGAGACGGGTTTGGTGGACGATGTCGGTGGTCGGGCCGACCCATCCTTTCTTTGATCCCAGTGCTAGCCAGGCCGGGGCCTGCTTAGCTTCCAAGATCAGACGAGATTGGGCGCGTTCAGGGTGGCGTGGCCCTAGACTGACCCGTCATTTTTCGATGGCTTCCGTGGGGAGTAGGGGGACTGTGTTTGATGCCCCCGGGGGACCTTCTGGACTCTGAAATGATGGGCTCCAGAGGGTTGCCCCGTGTTTTGCAGCAGACCTCTGGTGGCTGGCGCCGGTTGTGGTCGGGCTCCACCTGGCGGCCGCTTTTCTACAAGTCTCTTGTCCTCTGAATCTTCGGTGCAGCAGGCAAAGCAGGGGACAGTCCCCGATGCGAGCGAGGCTGAGTTCCGGGAAGCAAGCAGCCTTCGCGGGGCCATCTGGTTCGTGCCGGGACGCCGGCTGGGACATCTGGGAGGCAGAGCTTGGGCCTGCAGGGCTGTGTGGCGGGAGGACGTTGTCGCCGCGCTTCCAGGCTCAGCCAGCCAGGCGGCTTGCGGGGCTGCCCGGGCAGGTCGACCAGCACGCTGTGGCCGCTTTGGAGACCCGACCCACCCCGCGGGGACAGGAAGGAGACGGCACACGCGGACGGGAGAGGAGGGTGTCCGGCGACCGGCCGCCGTCCCGTGCATGCGTGTCCCTCTCCCTCGGCCTCGCCTTTCCTACCCATTTTCCCTGGTTCCCGCTCGGGAGGCAGGGACAGCCCTGTGAGTGGCACCCAGTCGTCCGTGGCTTCCTCCGAGTCCTACTCTGGGGGCGCGGACCGGGCCCTGGGTGGCGCGGGTGGCCGGCGAGGGCGACCCCTGTCGGCCCGCGGGCGCTCGTGGGCCGCGGCGGTCCCGTCCCGATGTTTTCTCCTCCACAAGTCCCCGTGCTGGGGCCGGGGACCGGGCCCTGGGTGGCCCTGGGTGGCGCGGGTGGCCGGCGAGGGCGACCCCTGTGGGCCCGCGGGCGCTCGTGGGCCGCGGCGGTCCCGTCCCGATGTTTTCTCCTCCACAAGTCCCCGTGCTGGGGCCGGGGACCGGGCCCTGGGTGGCCCTGGGTGGCCGGCGAGGGCGACCCCTGTCGGCCCGCGGGCGCTCGTGGGCCGCGGCGGTCCCGTCCCGATGTTTTCTCCTCCACAAGTCCCCGTGCTGGGGCCGGGGACCGGGCCCTGGGTGGCGCGGGTGGCCGGCGAGGGCGACCCCTGTGGGCCCGCGGGCGCTCGTGGGCCGCGGCGGTCCCGTCCCGATGTTTTCTCCTCCACAAGTCCCCGTGCTGGGGCCGGGGACCGGGCCCTGGGTGGCCCTGGGTGGCCGGCGAGGGCGACCCCTGTCGGCCCGCGGCCGCTCGTGGGCCGTGGCGGTCCCGTCCCGATGTTTTCTCCTCCACAAGTCCCCGTGCTGGGCCCTGGGTGGCGCGCGTGGACGGTGAGGGCCTCCCTGGCCCTCTACGCCACGGGGGCCGACCAGATGTCCCTGAGTGCCCCTTGTCTGCTGGCGCTGGGGACCTGCTGGGGACAGGTGGCCGTGTCGAGTGTCGTGGGGGCAGGCGTGTTCAAGTGGCTCGGTCCCCGTCTTCCTGCGCGGTGTTTTTGATCACCTCATATCGTCATCTTCCGCCTGCAGGTTAGTACTGACACGCTGTCCTTCGGCGACTGTCGCTGGAGGGGTTGGGCCTCCGCACGCGGACAGGGTTCTGGGTTCCTGGGGATCCAGCGCCCTGCCCTGTTCCCTTTGAGCTGACCGCCTGGGCCCGCGCGCCGGCTCTAGGGCGTCGGAGTGTCCCGACGGTGGTGCCCGCCTCTCGCGTTGGTCTCTTGTCCCCTCGAGAGACGGCACCCGGGGGAGGGGGGGAGGTTTGCGGCAACCTTCCCCCTTACCCCGCTGGCTCTGTGCCGTTGCGTGTCAGGCGGTCCTCGTCTTTGGGTTGTGCTTGGGAGGCGGGGCTGGCGAGGCTGAAGCGGGCTCCTCCGATCGCTGTCCTCGCCGGTCTGACTGACCTCCCCCAACCCTCCCCGTCCTCGGGGCCTGATCGATGTGGTGACGTCGCGCTCTCCCGGGCCTTGAGCCGCGTGCCAGGCGAGGGACGGTCCATTCATGGTGAATGGTGGCCGCTCTTCTCGTTCTGCCCGCGGGCACCTCACCTCTCCTTCCCCGCCTGTGGGCGGTGCGTGGGAGGCGCGGGTGCGAGACTATCCGGCCCGACCGCGGTCGCCCCGCCCTCGGCCTCGTGGCGTTGGCGGGGGGTCGTGAGTCCTCTTGACGCAGCGGGCAGCCCTCGCTCGCCCTGTGTGGCTGTTGCCTGGCCGGGGTCCCCCCTGCCCGCGACGGACGGGTGCGGGGCCGTGCCGCCCGCCCGGTCGCGCGCCCCGTTTGGCGCGCGGCTGCTGGGTCTGTGTGGCCCTTTTGTGGTGCCCCCGGAGCGCACCGGGTTGTTCTCCAAGGTGCCCGAAACCGAGCGGTGGTTGTCGTCCTCGTTCCCGGCGTCCCCCTCTGGTCGCCGCTGCAGCGTCTGCTGCGTTGGGTACACCCTCGAGCAGCGTGCTTGGGGTTGGGGGGGTCGAGGCGGGCAAGCCTAGAGGCATCCTCCTGCGCTGCGTGGGCGGGCGGGGGGCGTTGTCTCGGCGTCCCCACGATGTGTGCGTGGCGGACTTCGAAAGGCGAGCGCACGGCTTGTGCTCTTCCCACCCTGCCCGAGGGGGGGGTGGTTGCACGGTCGTGTGGGCGATCGTGGTGGGGCTGGGCCGGCGACGTGGTGCCGGCCGGCCCCGTGGGGGGCCTCTGCCACCGGCCTGGTCTGCCTCGGTGACCCCTCTCCCATACCGACGGGGGAGTGTTCCCCTCGAAGTGAGGGGGCTTTTGGACCAGGGGCCCCGACCGCGAACGCTCAGGAGTCGCCAACCGTGCGTGTTTTGCCCCATGCCGCAGACCCCCCCCACACCTCCCCCGGGGCGTGCCTGAACGCCTCCGCCCAGGGCCCTTACGGGGGCGACCGGGGGTCGGGGGCGATCCACCTTCGGCGAGAAAGCGTCTTCTCTAGCGATCGTGGAGGCGTGTCCTCTTCTGGGGTTTGTCGGATCCCCCAGCCCGCCGCCTCTCTGCGCGTCGTCAGCCGCCGCCCCTGCGGCTGCCAGTTGTGCGTGGGCAGAGTTCCCTCCTCCCCTGCCGTGGGGGGGAGCGGTCCGCCGGCCCCCGCGGTGGGGGCCGAGTGCCACTCTTCGCCTAACGTGGTCCGCGCCTCCCCCCTGAACTCTGGGGGAGGGTCACGCCGGGCCGGGCCGGCGTTCCAGCTGTGAAGGGCGCCCGCGTGTGTGCGCTGCGTGCCCCGGCCGCGGGTCGCCCCGGTGTGCGCTGGGGGAAGGGGGTGGTGGTGCGGCCCGTCTCGCGCCCCCTCCCCATCCCCTGTGAGCGTGCGGCCCTCCACCCGGTCCCGTGCCAGGCCGCGGATGGATGGGCGCTCCCGTGCTGGCGCCTGTGGATTGCGGCTGGGGGGACCGCCCGGCCAACGAGGGGGTCGTTCCACCGGTGCACGGTGCTCCCCGGAGCGAGACAGGATTGGGAAGC
>NW_027183230.1:0-15000 GCF_041146395.1 Eulemur rufifrons | reverse complement strand
CTCCTCCTCCTCCTCCTCCTCCTCCTCCTCCTCCTCCTCCTCCTCCTCCTCGACCTCCGCCGGTTTCGTGCTGGGATCCCATGGTCCTTGGGGTTGACCAGATGTCCCGTCGCACTTAGTCTCTGCGGGGCTGGCCCCATCGATGCTATGGGGGGGGATCACCGCCAGGGGGCGCTGCGGTTGCGGGCTTCTCGACTCCCTCTCCTTCCCCACCCCTCCGCTCGCCCGCTCCTCCTTTCTTTACTCCCTATCGCCCCGCCCCCTTTTTTCTCCACACACACGCAATTATCACGCTCACGAACTATCCCGGGACCTGGCGTGACTTTCATCGCAATCTCCCCCCCCCCCGGACACACACACATAGAGACACACCCTCCCGGCAGGGAGCACCCTGAGTGGTCGTGCAGATGTCGCTGCTGCATGCGGCCTCCGCATGGGTTCGCTGGTTGACCAGATGTCTGGTCCTTGGGTGGTTGACCAGATGTCTGGTCTGTGGTTGTCATCCTGACAGGGAGGCTTCGGGACGGATTTGGTCTCTCTGGCCTCGCTGCCCCTAGGGATCACCCTGCGATCGGTATTCTTCTCGCGCGGGGCGAGGGGGCGCTCCGGAGCATTCCTCTCCTCTCGGAGTTTCTGTCTGCAGTCTCTCGACTTGCTCTCACTCCCCTACCCTGCTGTGTGACTTTCTTTTTGGTCCTTTCATTTTATCTATTCTCTCTTTGCCTTTTCCTGCCCGCCTTTCCGCTCCCCCCCCCCCCCCGGATTCATGGTTTCACGTCACGCGGGTGACGTGCCGACACACCAGGAGGCCCTTCTCACACGTGCGCGTGAACACGCAATCAACACGTTTATGAACTAGAAAGGGATCTGGTGTGACTTTGCTATTATTTCCCCTCCCCTCCTCCCCGCGCTGAGAATGAGTTTCCCCGGGCTCGTGTGCCCGCCTGGGAATCGGCTGCAGACGCCATGGCCCCGGGTCGACCACATGTTGCCCTGGGGTCCACCAGATGTCTCTGGCGAATTGGGGCCCTAGGGTGCTTGTGACGGTGTGGTCACTAGGTGTCGCTCTGGGCTCAGTATTCTTCCTTCTCGCTGTGACTTTGGTCTCTTTTTTTCGAAATTTCTTTCTTTCTTCCTCTTTTGCCCTGTTTCCATTTTCCCTTCTTAATCTCTTTCTCTCTTTTTGTTGCTTTTTTTCCACGGCAGATGGGTGATGTGTGTGTGGAGGAAACGCGGCGTCAGGGAGAAGACACATCTCACACGTGCTCGGGAACACCCGATCGTCACGCTTCTGAGTACCGACCGATGGATCTGGTCCCGAATTTTTTAATAGTTTTCTCCTCTCTCTCTCTCTCTCTCTCTCTCTCTCTCTCTCTCTCTCTCCCCCCCCCTTCCTTCTCTTTCCTTTCTCTCCCTTCCTTTCTTTCTTTCTCTCGCTCTCTCGCTCTCGCTCTTCTTTTCTTTCTGACAGAGTCTCTCGTTCTGTTGCCCTGGCTAGAGTGCCATGGCGTCAGCCTAGCTCACAGCAATCTCAAACTCCTGGGCTCAAGCGATCAGACTGCCTCAGCCTCCCGAGTAGCTGGGATTACAGGCATGTGCCAGCATGCCCAGCTAATTGGATATACGTGTGTGTGTGTGTGTGTGTGTGTGTGTGTATATATATATATATATTTTTTTTTTTTTTTTTTTGAAACAGAGTCTCACTCTGTTGCCCAGACTAGAGTGCCGTGGCGTCAGCCTAGCTCACAGCAACCTCAAACTCCTGGGCTCAAGCGATCCTACTGCCCCAGCCTCCCGAGTACCTGGGACTACAGGCATGCGCCACCGTGCCCGGCTAATATTTTTCTGTATATATTTTTAGATACTGTTTCTGTATATATTTTTAGATATATAGTTTCTTTCTATTTTTAGTAGAGATGGGGGTCTCGCTCTTGCTCAGGCTGGTCTCGAACTCCCGACCTTGAGCGATCCACCCGCCTCTACCTCCCAGAGTGCTAGGATTACAGGCGTGAGCCACCCCGCCTGGCGTGTACGTTCTGTATTCACAGCCAGACGGAAGGCAGGGAGAATGTTACCCTTTCAAAGCCCGCCCTGCTCGCCTCTCAGCCCACCGATGGCACTCTGAATCCCGTGGCATTCCTTCACTCAGCTGAATTCTTCAGCACCCGACCCCCCCCCCACCCCACCCCCGTGCCACGGGAGTTCGTTCTCATGGCAGAGCCATCGAGGCTGTTGCCACACGTGTTGTAGGTGCCTAGGCAGACTGTGCCCTGGCCCCGAGGAGGTACGGAACCGCCTATCGCCTCGGGAGGGAGGGACAAGATGTGTCCGTGTCCAAGGCGACGTCCTGTCGATCACGAGGAGGCCTGCAAAGGCTCGTATCTGCCAGGCATTGAGCCACATCACATGAAACACCGGTGTGTTCCTTCACTTAGGTGGTGTCGCGTGTTGATACTCACAGAGGATGATAAACCCACTCGCATGCCGGCTGAGCCCCCTGTGTCTCCTCCTCTATCCACTGAGGGAAAAAACCGCAACGAAAGGTAGAAAACCACAGGGGGGGGAAGACTGCCCGTCGCTCTCCCTATGTGACCGTCCGGAGTGCTCGTTCAGATGGGAGGAGGTGTGTTTGTGTGTGTGTGTGTGTTTCATTGATTTTGGTGCCATCTTTTCTCTGCAGCTGCGTCAGAGGACAGCGATTTTTCCGATTTTCACTCCGCTGAGTGAATTGCCTTTTGAAGAGAATGTCCACAGGAAGCCTACGGTCCTCCCGCGGGGGTGGCCCTCCTCTAGAAATGAATCTCGTTTCTTGAACGGAGGGGACTTGTTGACGCCATCATGCTTTCGGGACGACTTCTCAGACGCTAGCTTTGGACCGCAACATAGGTGCCCCCGACATTGCCTCAAGGGTTCCGTGGTGCCTCCTGTCAAGAGACCCCACCGACCGTCCCCAGCCTGCCCGCTCAAGGGAGCCGGGCCCCTTCTGATCTGTCCGCCCGCCGGTGAAGCTCCCTCCCGAGGGTCGGAAAGCCCACCTGTTTCCCAGTTCGGTTGAATGATGGGGCACCCGGGCAGGGCACTGGCACCGAGTGACTCCATTCTGAGTCTGTCTGCTCTGGGGGGCGGGGGCGGGGGCGGGGGCGGGGGCGGGGGCGGGTGGGGGGGCAGTTCCGTCTCGACCCGGTGGCCTCCTACCGACTGACTCGATGGGACGGACCATTCTCACTCAGGATCGTGTACCTTCTTGGCCTAGGCACATCCCGGCACTGAAAGCCACTTTTCGGGGACACTCTCCCACGTACAGATAGATGGCCTGCACGAGTGCTCTTCCTTTCTCGAAACACTGGAAATCTGTCCTCAATTTTACCTGACCTACCTGACGGTGTGTGATAAAGGAGCATAGAACCCTCAGCCACCCTCCACCTTCCCGCTGTCCCGAGAGACAGTGCCGAGCGTGAAATTCTATCCCTGACTCTCTGTGTCCACCGGAACGTGGCCTGACTGCAGTGACGTCAGCTACGTCAAGTCGTTCTCTGGGTAGGGAAAGAACTTAACCAGATAGGCCCTATCGGTCGCTTCTCTGTTCTGATAGTTTTGTGGCAGCCATTTCTTTCCCCCTCTCTTTTCTTTTTCTGTCTCTCTCCCCCACCCCCACCCCCAAATTCTTTCTACGAAGACGTTTAGGATGTCAGATTCTGGCCACATGCCCCCCCCTAGGCATACGGGGGCCAGCATAGACAAAGGTCTTCGGTACCAAGTGTTCATTCCACGGTGACAGATATTGCCACTCTTGTATTGACCAGGGCGAGATGGTGAGTGGGTCAACTCTGAAACTCCCTGTACTCTACTTCTCTCTTGGGTAGGTCCCTGCCCCAACCCTCCGGCTTCTAGCACACACCCAGGGGCACTCTCTCCTCTCTGGATAAAGTTCCAGATGATCCGATCCGCTCCGAGGAGGAAGGGGAGCTGGCCGGGCCACCCACTGTGCGCCCCACCCCCGTCAGTCATAGGGTCCGTTCTTTTCAGGATGACACCGGCAGCGGTTGCTGGGTGTCACCTAGCGGCCACTTTGATCAGACCTCGGGATCCGGAAAGTCAGGTGACGTTGGGAGTTTAAGAGCTGACTCCCGGGAGGTGTGGAGGGCGGGGAGGAGAGCACGGTCCGGACGGTCCCACCCTCTTCTTCCCGGGCCCGCAGCTCTGGGCCCGCCCGGGGCAGCCCTAGCCTCTAGCGGGTCTCCGCCCACCCGCCCTGTTGTCTGCGGGAGGCGCCCCTCCTCCCGCTCTCTGCCTCCTCCCGGGACCGTAGGCCTCTGCCCGTCGTCTTTTTTATTTTTATTTTTTCCCTTTTGTTTGTTTCTCTTTTATCTTGTGTTTTAGGCTTATCGAATATCATATCGTATAAAAACTTAAATCACAGAATGAATTATATTAAGTAACAAGATGTGGCTTTTTATCCTACGCCGAGAACGATGAATTTTTCTCTTCGTGTCCATTTTCCTGTCCTGGAAGAAATACAAAGTTGCTCGTGATACTTCCCCATCATCTTCCAGTTTCCCCGACTGTCAACACGATGTATTCGATCGTATATCTTTGTGTGTGCACGTGGGCGCCTGTACCTATTTCTTTTCGGCATCAGTCTCAGGTCTTTTGGCACCTAGGGGGGAAAAAGGAGAAACCAATAAAGGACAGAAAGACGTTCTGTCGTTTTACGCTCCCCACCACCACCACCACCACCACCACCACTTTTGGGAGCTTGTAGTCTGGCCTATGTCCCCAAGGCAGGTTAAATCTTTTCTTAAAACTCCCAAGTGGTCCCCTGCCCCGCCCCCCCCCCCCCAGGTGGGCGGCCGGCAGAGTTCACAGGCTTTGTTTTTGGCAGAGCCTGGACGATTGAAATAATTAACCACAATCAACGCTAAAGCTGAGAACCCCTCCCCCCCTCATTAAAAGCTCTGTATTTCTGCCTAGCCCTATGTTCGGGGAAATTCGGAGGCTTGAGATGGGAAGGTCTACCCTATTTTCTCCTTTACCGGCAAAATAGACTCTCTCTTTCCTTCCTCCTCAAACAGCTTGTCCTCGTTATTCGGCCTCGTGGGCAAGTGGCCGAGCTTTCGGTAACACCAAGTCTTCTAAGTTGTGTTGTGTTATCGGTCTTGTTTTCTTTCTTTTCTTTTCTTTTCTTTTCTTTTTTTTTTTTTTGAGACAGGATTTCTTTCACTCTGTCCTCTCCCAGGCCGCCTTGGCCTGATTGTAGCTCACAGCAAGCTCCAAATCCAGGGCTTAAGTGATCCTCTCTGCCTCAGCCTTCTGAGTAGCTGGGACTATAGGCAAATGCTGCCACACCCGCCATAATTTTTCTTTTTTTTTTTTTTGTTGGTAGAGATGAGGTCTCATCGTGTTACCCAGGCTGGTCTCCAGCTGCTGGGCTCAAGTCACGCTCCCGTCTCTGCCTCCCAAGTTGCGGGGATCACGGGCATGAGCCACCATGGCCAGCCAGGTTATTTAAAGGTGATCGCTTTGCTATCCTGATACAAAACCCCAAATGTGCGAGTTTAAGGCACCAGACGGAGGGAGTCCCCACACTACATCGTCACGAACATTGAGGGTGGCTCACGAAACAGCTGGGATGTGGCCACACAGTAGTGATCGAGGAGATATATTCTAGTGGGATAGCAGAAATATAGAATGTCCTGAAGACACTAAATGTCGGAATGCCACAGCAGTCAATGGCTGACAAACTTCCATTCCATCGTGTCATGGTAGGCGGCTTACTTTTCTCCTGCTCCCTCGGTATGATTAAGGCCTGACGTAGAAAATGTCTACGTCTCATCCAAATCCATCGAGACGATGGAAGGGGGAACTGGGAGAGGAATAAAGAAAAACAAGAGGGGGAGAAGGAGGAAACTGCCTCCCCTGCCCCCATGCTACCCAATTAATAAATGAAGAATGGGCCGGGCGCGGTGGCTCACGCCTGTAATCCTAGCACTCTGGGAGGCCGAGGCGGGTGGATTGCTCAAGGTCAGGAGTTCGAGACCAGCCTGAGCGAGACCCCGTCTCTACTAAAAATAGAAAGACATTATATGGACACCTAAAAATCTATATAGAAAAATTAGCCGGGCATAGTGGCGCATGCCTGTAGTCCCAGCTACTCGGGAGGCTGAGGCAGTAGGATCGCTTAAGCCCAGGAGTTTGAGGTTGCTGTGAGCTACGCCACGGCACTCACTCTAGCCTGGGCAACAAAGTGAGACTCTGTCTCAACAAAAAAAAAAAAAAAAATAAATGAAGAATGGCCTCTTCCCTCCTCTTCCCAACCCCTAACTATGCCTGGAGGTGTATCGTAGGCCTACAGTCCTAAGAAATGTACAACTACTGATAGTAATGGGAAGAAATGCAGTCTAATAGGTTTCTGTGCAGTGGGACACCTGGCCAGGGCACTTACGGTGAATGGAGCTTGCAGGGCGGGCGGGAGGTTGCTCTGGGTGAGTCTGTGAGTTGGCGGTGAGTGGTGAGTGAATGTGAAGGCCTAGGACATTACTTACTGTAGGTTTTCATAAACCCTGGACACTTAGGCCACACGACATTTACCTTTAGAAATTTCTTTCTTCAATAATACATTAACCTTAGCTTACTGTAAGTGTTTTCACTTCATAAACTTTTCCATGGTGGTTTGGCTTTTTTTTTTTTGTTTGTTTGTTTGTTTTTCTTTCTTTTAAACTTTTGGACTCTTTTGCAACACCACGACTTAAAACACAAATGCGTTGCACTGTTGTACACAGATATTTTCTTTCTCTGTGTCCTTATGTGTTCCGTAAGCTTTTTCCTACTTTTAAAGTTTTTATCGTTCTATGCACTTTTCAAAATAATAAAAACTAAAACGGGGGGGGGGGGTGGGAGAGGGAAGGAGAGAAATACACACACATGAATATGTTTCCCAAGTGAACTGAGGAAGGGGGCCGAGTCAAGGTTCTCAGGGAGCCACCAGTGATGAAACGGTCAGGCTCAGAATCAGCATTGCAGAGTGGCTGCAGAGCCGGGGGGCCTGGACTGGCTACCTGGACGACACTCCGTGTTTGGTAACTTGGCGAGTCATACATCCTCTTGAGCCTCAGCCTCTTCATCTGCAAATGCAGAAATCATGGTGCCTACCCCACAGGGATATTGTGCAGAGTGAAAAAGCAAATGCAGGCAAAGCCCACAGAAGCACGCGTGGTAAACAGTAAGCCTTTAATCGTGGTCACAGTCGTTGTTATAGGATCATCTTCCTATGTCCTTGTCTTTTAAAGATTAGCAGAACCTCCCAGAAGATGAGAATGGGCTCCCCCTGAGCAAGTCTCGGCTGTAAAGTCACAGGCATGTTGAGCATGTGGCACAGAAGGCAGAATAAAAACCTGATCCCGGAACATTATGTTCCTGCAGGACATGAAATCATTGAAGGTATGGGAAATCCTACCTCATATCCGTTTTACTAGAACACCTATGATTGCGTACGCACATGGACGCACGCGCACGCGCACCCCAAACTTTTTGAGCTTCACAAAACAGCGTAACCAAGGAACACACTATGATGCTTCTTAGCGATCTATTTAGGCCCAGGTTACTCGTCACTCTGAGCCTGCCTCCTTATCTGTCCAATGAGAATAGTGTTTGTCACAATTATCGTCATCGTCATCCTACCTAACGCTTCTGGTAAAATTGAAGTGTGAGAACACCCGCTAGACAGAAAATCCATGTTATCTCTCAATTTTTCTTCCTCCTGATTTCTATCTGAATCTGTGAGCTCGCTTTGGTTCACTTCGGTTTTTCAAGAGGCTCCGGTTACCTTCTCTCCCACCTATATCGGATTGGGTCTGACGGAAGAAAGAAGGAAAAAAAAAAAAAAAACATAGTAAAGAAAGCAGAACAACATTTGTTTCTGAAGCAACCGATCAAACATTGCTGATGAGCCGGTCTTTTCTATTTCAGTAAACCAAGGAGGCCTATTGTCACGAGGATGTGAGGGGCCCGGGTAAGATTGGATGATTACCCCTAAAGGAGACAAAGCAGACAGACTATGGCACATGTGATCTTAGCCAAGAGAATAAACAGTGACCTCTCTGCCGAGTTGGGCCTTAGCATACCAAAGGGAAATAAAGGTGTAATAGGATGCTCAATTTTTACTCTGGAAACAGAGGTTGGTTGGGCACTGAACTGAGAACACTGAATTTTTTACCCTCCTTGATATTCACATAGGCTTAGAGGAGGCAAAAAAAAAAAAAAAAAAAAAGAATACTGAGCCTATAAGTCATCCCTAAAACTCGGATTTTATGTTCCCTTGCCTTTTCATAACTGAGCAACACACAACATTAAAGAATGGACACAGGCCGGATGCGTTGGCTCAGGCCTGTAAACTTAGCACTCTGGGAGGCCGAGGCGGGAGGATCGCTCAAAGTCAGGAGTTCGAGACCAGCCCGAGCGAGAGTGAGACCCCCCGCCCCCGTCTCTACTAAAAATATAGAAAGAAATTGTCCAGACAACTAAAAATATATAGAAAAAAATTAGCCGGGCATGGTGGCACATGCCTGTGGTCCCAGCTCCTGGGGAGCCTGAGGCAGGAGGATCGACTGAGCCCAGGAGTTTGAGGTTGCTGTGAGCTAGGCTGACGCCACGGCACTCACTCTAGCCCGGGCAACAGAGTGAGACTCAGTCTCGGGGGGGGGGGGGGGACCCAAAAACAAACAAACAAACAAAAAAACTGGAAGGGACACAGACTTCCACAGGTTTGTGTGTGGCCCCTTTTACTTATTAACGCTACAGGACCTTAATTATTTGTGCTCTGAATCTGATATTCAAATTATCCTTGTGGCCAACGCGTTTGAACAGTAGATGGTAGGGGAAGAAGAGTTCACCTCCTGAATAGATGACAAGTAACGGGAGTACTGGTGAAATTACAAGTGGCTTACGTTTACACACTGAAAATCCCAGTTAGCCGCTACCATGAGTTCAAAGAAGAGATCTAAATTTCTGACCCTATGACCCTAAAAGATATTTCCTCCCATGGTGTCACAGATAAAAATAAAACTGCATCCTAGCACTTTGGGAAGCCTAGGGGGAAAGGATCGCTTGAGGCCAAGAGTTTGAAGTTGCAGTGATCTATGATGATGCTACTGCACTTTAGTCTGGGAAACAGAGTGAGGGCCCGTCAAAAGAAAAAAAAGAAAAAGACAAAAAGAAAGAGAGAGAGAGAGAGAGAGAGAGAGAGAGACAGAGACAGGAAGACACAAGGAAAGAAAGAAAGAGAGAAAGAAGAGAGGAGAAGAGAAGAGAAGCGTCAATCTATCCATTGCATTTTCTACCCTTTAGGTGACTGGGCTTCAGCAGGGTGATGTGATCTGACAAAGTTCATGTTGCTAAGAAATAAAGCACTGGAGTTCAAACTCTGAGTTTTCAAAATCCAGCATATCCCCCTACCCACCATACCGTGCCACCTCTGAGAGTGGATATCTCACAGAGGAGAGCTGTGGAGGCCATTCTTGGACAGACAGAGTCAAGTAGTGGAGACCATGGAGTCTCTGCTCTGCAGCCAGTCTAGAGACATATGGAGCCATTAACACTGCTTGTGAGGAAAATACCATGTCATAGGGAAACAGAAATATTTTCCGCCTTAGGCAGATACAATTTAGGAAAAGACCCGAAACCCCTCTTCTTCTAACAGTGCTTTCTGGTCAGATGCTGACCCCTTCGATTCACAGATTCAGATACATCATTCAATGCAAGCATTGTCAACAAGTCACTCTTTGCAGCTTTCTGAAATTTCTCGCATATAGCATACTTGTAAAGATGATCACTTATGTGAAGACACCACCCCTCCAGAAAAACAAAAACAAAACCAAAACAGAAGCCCACTTTTCTCTGCTGTGAAAATCAAGATCAGCTTTTATGAGATCCACTAAATTCACACAAGAAGTAAAATATAATCATACTGATATATGCAATTTTTCTCTTAGAACAGAATGCATGGTGCTCCTTATCGTCTCAGATACTGTCAACAGAAAGCACGCGGTGGATGAACAATCTCCGTGAGCTTTTCTACAGAGATGGGGTGGGGGTGTGTGTGTGTGTGTGTGATAAATAATGAGGGTTGAGGAGCAGATAAATGACTGGGGGAAAACAACAACAGCAACAACAACAAAAACCACTTCCTGGTTCCTCGATGCAAGCATTCATTTAAAGGGGATACTCGTATGTATACCTAGGTGGAAAGTGGAAGCAGCTTTAAAAAAAAAAAAAGAAAAATTGCTGCGAGCCCTGGTTATGATACGGCAATAAGCGCTAGCTCTTGGAAGGTGTAAAACATATTCACGGTGGCTTACGCCAATCTGGGATGTACAAAGACGAGCTTGAGCACCACCACCAACCAAAAATATGAATGAATACCTGGCTAGCGATCAGGATCAGACATAATAGAAAAGAAAAAGCTCCCAAGGCTAAAATAATGTGAACACGATTGACTCGTCCATGGAAAAGAACCCCAAATCACTGCAAAATAATTTAAAGAGTTTTATTCTGAGCCCAACGGCCGTGATCATGGCCCAGAGAGCTACGCCCAAGAAGCCTTGAGCAAGCGGACCCATTGTGGTGGGGTGGGTTACAGTTTGGCTTCATACATTTTAGGGAGACAGGAATTACATGTAAAATCACAAATCAAAACATGGAAGGGGTACATTGGTCTGGGCTGAAAAGGCAGGACATCTGGCAGTTGGGGGGGGGCGGGGGAGGGAGGGTGCGGTGTTTACAGGTTTACAGCTGGGTTTAAAGATTCTTTGATTTGCAATTGATGACATAAATGAACCTCTGCCTAAAGGCTTTGCATCATGTTTTCAGTTAAGGTAAGGAGGTCTGCTAATCACAGACAAGCCACTGGACAGTTTACCCAAAACTCAAGTGCCCTGTAGTTCAGTAAACGGTTGGCCTGCTAGATATGCGTTAAGCTTTGTCTTGCCTGGCCTTAGGCCCGTCGGACATTCAGTATCTCATTGTTATAAAATCTGACTCCATCAGGGAGGGGTGTCTGACTTCCCCTGTCCTTGCGGGGCAGCAGCTCAGGTTTAAGGGTTTTTCTAGGGTTCCCTGGGCCAACCACGGGACGGGTCAGCTGGCGGTGGCGGGCGGGGGGCGGCTTAAGATTTTATTTTAGTTCATAGACTCCAGAAATGGTGTTTCCCTGGCAAAGACACACGAGTTCATGAAAAGCTTTCATTCAGTTGGTCTGGCTCCTCCCTGAGGTCGTCTCCCTGCCCCCCACTCCTCCCATCCCCTGGGGCCGGAGCGGGGGGGGGGGGGGGGGAGGGGTGAAGGCCCAAGAGGAGAGGCGCGTGGGGGAGGTGCCGCTCCCAGAACCAGAGACTCGTCTGGGCCCCACGTAACCCAGCCACCGCGACCGCTTCGCCCGAGGAGGTGCCCAGCAAGTCGTGCTTCTGCCCCTCGGGATTGCCTGCGGGCTGGGGGCGGGGTACGAGCTCCCGGCCCAAGAGGCAAACCCCTAGCCCGGCCGCACAGATGGCCGGGCCCCCGGCGGAGCCCTTCCGCCGTTTTCCACCCCTCCTCCACTCACTGCGCTGACTGCGCATGCGCGCTCGCACGTAGCCGCCTCGGGCTTCTCTCGGGCGGAGCCGCTTTCAGCCGCGACCCCGCCCCGCGAGCTGACTGCGCATGCGCGCTTGCACGTAGCCGCCTCGGGCTTCTCTCGGGCGGAGCCGCTTTCAGCCCCGACCCCGCCCCGCGAGCTGCCGCTTCCAGGCGGCACAGCGCATGGGGGAGGGGACGGAGCTCTAAAGAAATCAGTCCCCTCCGTCTCCTGCCTCAGGAAAAGCCCCAAACCCTTGGAGAACTGCCACCCACCGCCACTGCCGTGTGTGTGTGTGGGGGGGGGGGGCGGGGGGGCTGGGTCTTTACTTTGTGTCCTCCTTGTGGCCCAGTCCAAGGCGGCTGGGCTGCCAAACAGATCGTCTCGAGAGGGAGGCAGGAAGGGCCCAGGTCTGGACAGGGGTGGATTGGACCCCTCCACCCTGGGGTGTGGACTTGTGACCGAAAGCTCAGCTGCTTGTCCACGAGGCCGAATAACGAGGACAAGCGGTATGAGGAGTAAGAAAACAGAGAGTCTACTTTGCTGACAAAGGAGGAAATAAATAGGGTAGAGCTTCTCAGTCTCAAACCCCCAAATTTCGTGAACATAGGCCTAGGCAGAAATACAGAGGTTTTAAAGGAGGGAGGGTTGGTTCTCAGCTTCAGGCAATTACTGCAGTTAGCTGTTCTAAAGGTCCCGTCTCTGCTGAGAAGAAATCCCTTGAACTCTGTGGGCCGCCCACCCTGGGGGCCACCTGGAGTTATAACCAAAGAGTTAACGTGCCTCAGGGATGCAGGCCGGGCTGCAAGTTCCCAAAAGCCTGGGGGAAGTTTTAAAAAGACAGAAAATCTTTCTGCCCTCTTCCCCTCCCACCCCCCCACAAAGCCATTTTCTCTGGTGCAGACTCGGCACCCTCCCTGCCCCCCCCCTCCCCGTGCAGGCCTGTTTGTCCTCAATCATCTGTGAGGTTCACGAGGAGGAGATGCTCTCTCGCTCTCCCCACCCTCTTTCTTCCCTTAGGAAATCCTCAGCGCTGTTCCACACACTCAAGGTGGCGGGCCTGCTCCGGCCACCAGCCACCTCTTGTGCCAACTTCCGGCCCCCCCCCCCCGCCCCCAACGGAGTAGGTGTACAGACAGGAGCACACTTTACCGGAGGGCGCCTGGGGATGAAGAGTTGTGGTGGCCAAATGGGGGATGCGGGGCGGGGAGGAGAGTGGCTGGCATTTGGCAAAGAGTGACACGGAGTGGCCATCCAGGCTTGTCTGAAAAGTGGGACTACGAGCCTGAGAGCGCCGACGGAGTCGATGGACATGGTCACTGCTGTGGGATGTCTCTTTTACCACGATGTAACACCAAAGCAAACCCCTGACCCGCTGGGTCGGAGAAGGCCTTGTGGGCAATTTAGAAAAGCCATGGCGTGGCCATTTGGAATACTTCCTGCCTCTCCGGGAATCAAAAATTAGAAAGGACCATGGGTTCTGTATTAACGTACCAAAGGCAGGCAGAATTTTAGCCTTTTAAAGCCTGCCCTGGCCCTATCTCAGCAAGGCAGTGGCACCCCAAGTTCCGTGACATTTCTGCACTCGGCGGCTGACTTCTTCAGCCATCTGTTGCGATGCCCCTGCCAGGTGGCCACTCACTCGCCCCTTCAGTTCAACCCTTGTACCAGAAAGTGTTGCCTTCTTCCTAACCCCTATGGGGGGACCGGGGGGTGACGTGTGTGGGGGGGGGGTAGTGGAAATGGGCAGACCCCACAGGTGCAGCCTCTTCCAGGTCATAATGGGCCTGAGGCAGCGTGGGATTCCCCCGGAAGGGAGGCAGGGTGGCACTACGGCACCGAAGCCTGACGCCGGCGGCCACGTGGATGGTGGGGGACACGTTAGACCGCTGAGATGCAGCCACTGAGAGCCACCCCGCAGCAAGAGGTCTCTCTGGCAGAGCAGGCACTGAGTCCGCAAGTCAAGACAGCTGGGAGGCCTGGGAGACAGAGGCCCTGGATCTCAGGTCCCGGGGTGGGGGCGGGGGGCAGTGCCAGTGCCTGGAGAGAGAGAGAGCCCAGGCTCCAGAGGCCATGATGGGGCCTGGTGGGCAGGGCCGAGGAGGTCAAGGCCGGGTGTGGTGGGGTCCGGGATGAGGGGCTTGGGGTGACGGGCAGGGAGAACGACCCGTTCACTCAGACGTGCCCTCAGAGGAAGGCAGAGGTGCGTTTTGCCTTCCTCCGGCTAGTGGAACGCTCGGCATTTCTTTCCTTCAGAGCTGGGTTGAACCGGTGTGGCATCTGTTATAGTACGGAGTGCGAGACAGGACAACCTAGAGACCGAATTGAGCCAAGTCATGAGTCCACATTAGCTGGCCAGCGACCACCCCCTGCCCTGTTAGGGTACAGGTACAGAGAATGGCCCCGAGCCGAAAAAAGCAGGAAGGTTTCAGACTATCCTAAGCTAGAGCTCCGTGACTTTAGGCACGGCGGTTGAAACAACACTATACCACCTACTCCGCAGCTGTGTGGTCCGGGACCAGCCTCGGGCCCCGTTTCGTTTCGGTTACAGTCTTTAAGCGAGCAGGTTTACAGAAACAGATAGCTCCAATTAAGGAACATTCTTTCAGGCGTTAAGCAAGCACAATCAATTTTACGACAGGCAGCTGGAAAGTTTAAACACTTAGTTACAAGTTAATTGCTTTGTTTTATCTCCGCAAGGTACGTATTTCCAATTACAGACATAGGTCAAGCGGACATCGGTCACCTAGCGAGCAAGCATAAGTTTTCAAGTGGGCCTTTACAGCGTCCAGACAGGCCTCGGTCCAGTTATTGTGCATTCTTTTTGACCACTTGGAAAGCTACTAGCACCGTTCCGGGCCTCACCTCACTCACGCGGAACTACAGAGTGATGACCTGGGGTGGGTGGGTGGGTGTGTGTGTGTGTGTGTGCTCCCTCCTGTGGTGGGAAGGGTGATCTGCTCGCCCACCCGGCGTGGTGTCCCCCACCCCTGCCCCATCTTGGCGTTTACAGAAAACAAACACGAACACAAGAGAGGGAGCCGGAGGAGGAGGAGGAACATATGCTGCTATCCAGGTTATCCTGGGAGGCTTCCTAGCCATTTCTGAGGAAACAGTGTCTCCTGGCTGTCTCCCGTAGTTTTATTTATTGACTTATTTATCTATTTTTCCTTTTGGCTTGAACCCATTCTTTTCGTTTCGGCATCTCATCTGACATCCTCTTCTGAGAGGAACCTGGAAACGTTTCCCCGTGTTGCATCTTTTCAGGCTCTGTACGACTGACGAGCATCGTCCCTCTTCAGTCACTGGGCTCTTTGCTAGCCAGGCCTTAATTCTCCACGTTGTAAACCCCAGATCGGATCTCCGCCCGGAGTCCTGTAGAGACCCACCGAATC
>NW_027183229.1:15000-30000 GCF_041146395.1 Eulemur rufifrons | reverse complement strand
CCTAAACCCTAACCATAACCCTAACCCCTAACCCTAACCCTAACCCCTGACCCTGACCCAGACCCTAACAGTAACCCCTAACTCCTAACCCTAACCCCTAACCCTAACCCTAACCCCTGACCCTAACCCTAACGCTTACCCCTGACCCTAACCCTATCCCTAAGCCCTAACCCTAACCCCTAACCCGAACCCTAACACTAAACCTAACCCTAATCCCTGACCCTGACCCTAACCCTAACCCTAACCCCTAACCCTAACCCCTAACCCGAACCCTGACCCTAACCCTTACCCTAACCCCTAACCCTAACCCTGACCCCTAACCCTAACCCCTAACCCTAACCCTACCCTAACCCTAACCCCTAACCATAACACTAATCCAAAACCCTAACCCTAACCCTAACCCCTAACCCTAACCCTAACCCCTAACCCTAATCCCCTAACCCTAACCCTACCCTAACCCTAACCCCTAAACCTAGCCCTAACCCCTGACCCTAACCCTAAATCCTAACCCTAACCCTAACCCCTAACTCTAAACCCTAACCCTAACCCCTAACCCTAACCCTAACCCCAACCCCAACCCCAACCCTAACCCAACCCTAAACCTAACCATAACCCTAACCCCTAACCCTAACACCTACCCCTAACCCCTAACCCTAACCCTAACCATAACCCCTAACTCTAACCCTAACCCCTAACCCCTACCCCTACCCCTACCCGTAACCCTAACCCCTAACCCTACCCCTACCCTTACCCCTAACCCTAACCCTAATCCCTAACCCTACCCCTAACCCCTAAACCTACCCCTAACCCTAACCCTAAACCTAACCCCTTACCCTAACCCCTAACCCTAACCCTAACCCCTAACCCTAACCCCTAACCCCTAACACTAACACCTAACCCTAACACTAATCCCTAACCCTAACCCTAACCCTAACCAAGACTCCAACCCCAACCCTAACCCTAAACCTAACCCCTAACCCTGACCCTGACCCTGACCCTGAGCCTAACCCCTAATCCTAACCCTAACCCCTAACCCTACCCCTACCCCTACCCCTACCCTAACCCTAATCCTATCCCAACCCTAACCCTAACCCTAACCCAACCTTAACCCTAACCCTAACCCGAACCCGAACCGTAACACTAAGCCTAACACCTAACCCTAACCCTAACCCCTAACCCTAACCCAAACCCCAACCCCAACCATAACCCTAACACCCTAACCCTAACCCCTAACCCTAACCCTAACCCCTAACCCTAACCCTAACCCCTAACCCCTGACCCTCACCCTGACCCTAACCCTAACCCCTAACCCTAACCCTAACCCTAACTCTAACCCTGAACCCTAAACCTACCCGTAACCCTTAACACTAACCCTATCCGTGAACCTTAACCCTGACCCTAACCATTACCCGCACCCAAGCTTTTAACCCTGACCCTAACCCTAATCCTTAATGCTAACCCTAACTCTAAACCCTAACTCTAAGCCCAACACTTATCCCTAATCCTATCCCTTAATCTTAACCTTAACCCTAATGCTACCCCATAAACGTAACCCTAACCGTGACCAGTAAACCTAACCCTAACCTCTAACACAAACCATAGCACATAACTCTAACCCTAAAACTAACCCTAACCCTAAACCTAACCCTAAACCCTAACTCTCAACCTTAACACTAAGCGTTAACTCTCACGCTAACCTTTAATCCTAACCGTAATCCTAATCGTCAACACTAAACCTAACACTTAACCCTAACCCTGTACCAAACACTAACCCCTCATCTAAACCCTAACCGTAAACCTCAATCCTAAACCAAAGTGTAACCGTTAAACCTAAGACTAACCTTTAACCCTAACCCTAATCCCTAACCCTAAGCCCTCACCCTAACACTAAACTTCATCCTTAACCCTAACCAGAATCCTAACCCTAAATCTAATTCTCAGACGTCTTGCTTTCTTAGAGTTTAGAAAGCCTGCAATCCTCCCATGCCATGCGTGAAAGGAGGCTCTACCACTGTGTCCTGCATGAAACCCACGGGCCCATACCCAGGGTATGATAGAGTGGTTTCCCGGGTACAATCCCAGCCCGCTAAACTCCCCCCGCCCGCCAAATGCAGACAGGGCCCGTGCGCTAAGCATAAACAATATCTTTAACAGATAACCCTAACCCTGAACGTAACACCCAACCCTGTTCCTATTTCTCCCCTTAACACGTAAACCTCACCGTGCGCCTAACTTTAACCTCTTATCCTAACGTTAATGCATAACCCATTTCCTGAGAACAACCCCTATCCCATAATTCTAACCCTATCTCCTAGTCATCACTGTGACACCTAATCCCTAACCCTAATTCTAAACCGCTAACCCTAACCGTAAACCTACCTACAACCCTAATACTGACAGTAACCCTTACTTCTAACCCCAACGCTATGCCTAACAAAACCCTAACCCTTGACCCTATCCCTTCACCCTAACCCCTAAGCCTTACCCTAACCCTTAACCCTAATCCTAATCCTAACCATTAAACCTAACCCTAGCTCTTAAAGCTAACCCTAAACCTTACCCTCACGACTAGACCTAAACCTGACACTAACCTAACACCTAACCCTAACCAGAACCCCTAAAGCTAACCCTGAACCCAATCCCTAACCCTAGCAGTAAACTTTAACCCTAAACCTAAGCCCAACCCGTAACCCTAATCCTATCCTTTTACCCTAAAACTAACCCCTAAACCTAACCCCTATACCTCACCCTAACTCTAACCCCAATCCTAATTCTAACCATACCCCTTCATAAAACACTAACTCCTAACCGCTAACCCTAACACTAACCAAAAACCCTAATCACTAATCCCTAACCCTAACGCTTAACCTTTACCCTAACCGTTAACCCTCACCCTAAATCTTAACACTGACCCTAACCTTAACCTTTAACTCTAAGCCTAACCCTTAACCCTACAGTAAGGAAGACCCTTAATGTTAATGGGATCCCTTATCCCTAACCCTAACACTACAGCTAAAAATAACCCTAACCTTTGATCTTGAAACCTAACCCCTAACACTTACTTTAACCCCAAACCCTAACCCTAATCCTAAGCATTAAACCTAACCCTATCTCTTAACCCTAACGCTAGCCCTTACCCTAAGGCCTAGATCTAACCCTAAATCTAACCTACCGCCTAATCCTAACCTTAAGCCCTAATGCTAACTCTAACCCTGAACCCTAAACCTACCCGTAACCCTTAACACTAACCCTATCCGTGAACCTTAACCCTGACCCTAACCATTACCCGCACCCAAGCATTTAACCCTGACCCTGCCCCTAATCCTTAATGATAACACTAACACTAAACCCTAACCCTAAGCCCAACACTTATCCCTAATCCTATCCATTAACCCTAACCATAAACCTAACCCTAATGCTACCCCCTAAACCTAACCCTAGCCGTGACCAGTAAACCAAACCCTAACCTCTAACACAAACCATAGCACATAACTCTAACCCTAAAACTAACCCTAACCCTAACCCTAAACACTAACTCTTAACCTTAACCCTAAGCGTTAACTCTCACGCTAACCTTTAATCCTAACCCTAATCCTAATCTTCAACCCTAAACCTAACACTTAACCCTAACCCTGTACCAAAACCTAACCACTCATCTTAATCCTACCCGTAAACCTCAACCCTAAACCTAAGTGTGACCGTTAAACCTAAGAGTAACCTTTAACCCTAACCCTAATCCCTAACCCTAAGCCCTCACCCTAACACTAAACTTCATCCTTAACCCTAACCAGAATCCTAACCCTAAATCTAATTCTCAGACTTCTTGCTTTCTTAGAGTTTAGAAAGCCTGCAATCCTCCCTTGCCATGCGTGTAAGGAGGCTCTACCACTGTGTCCTCCATGAAACCCACGGGCCCATACACAGAGTATGATAGAGTGGGTTCCCGGGTACAATCCCAGCCCCCTAAACTCCCCCCGCCCGCCTAATGCAGACAGGGCCCGTGCGCTAAGCATAAACAATACCTTTAACAGATAACCCTAACCCTGAACATAACACCCAACCCTGTTCCTATTTCTCCCCTTAACACGTAAACCTCACCGTGCGCCTAACTTTAACCTCTTATCCTAACGTTAATGCATAACCCATTTCCTGAGAACAACCCCTATCCCATAATTCTAACCCTATCTCCTAGTCATCACTGTGACACCTAATCCCTAACCCTAATTCTAAACTGCCAACCCTAACCGTAACCCTACCTACAACCCTAACACTGACAGTAACCCTTACTTCTAACCCCAACGCTATGCCTAACAAAAACCCTAACCCTTCACCCTAACCCTTCACCCTAACCCCTAAGCCTTACCCTAACCCTTAACCCTAATCCTAATCCTAACCATTAAACCTAATCCTAGCTCTTAAAGCTAACCCTAAACCTTACCCTCACGACTAGACCTAACCCTGACACTAACCTAACACCTAACCCTAACCAGAACCCCTAAAGCTAACCCTGAACCCAATCCCTAACCCTAGCAGTAAACTTTAACCCTAAATCTAAGCCCAACCCGTAACCCTAATCCTATCCTTTTACCCTAAAACTAACCCCTAAACCTAACCCCTATAACTCACCCTAACTCTAACCCCAATCCTAATTCTAACCATACCCCTTCATAAAACACTAACTCCTAACCGCTAACTCTAACACTAACCAAAAACCTTAATCACTAATCCCTAACCCTAACGCTTAACCTTTACCCTAACCGTTAACCCTCACCCTAAATCTTAACACAGACCCTAAACTTAACCTTTAACTCTAAGCCTAACCCTTAACCCTACAGTAAGGAAGACCCTTAATGCTAATGGGATCCCTTATCCCTAACCCTAACACTACAGCTAAAAATAACCCTAACCTTTGATCCTGAAACGTAACCCCTAACACTTACTTTAGCCCCAAACCCTAACCCTAAACCTAAGCATTAAACCTAACCCTATCTCTTAACCCTAACGCTAGCCCTTACCCTAACGCCTAGATCTAACCCTAAATCTAACCTGCCGCCTAATCCTAACCTTAAGCCCTAATGCTAGCTCTAACCCTGAACCCTAAACCTACCCGTAACTCTTAACACTAACCCTATCCGTGAACCTTAACCCTGACCCTAACCATTACCCGCACCCAAGCATTTAACCCTGACCCTACCCCTAATCCTTAATGATAACCCTAACACTAAACCCTAACCCTAAACCCAACACTTATCCCTAATCCTATCCCTTAACCCTAACCATAAGCCTAACCCTAATGCTACCCCCTAAACCTAACCCTAGCCGTGACCAGTAAACCTAACCCTAACCTCTAACACAAACCATAGCACATAACTCTAACTCTAAAACTAACCCTAACCCTAACCCAAACCCTAACTCTTAACCTTAACCCTAAGCGTTAACTCTCACGCTAACCTTTAATCCTAACCCTAATCCTAATCTTCAACCCTAAACCTAACACTTAACCCTAACCCTGTACCAAACCCTAACCCCTCATCTTAACCCTAACCGTAAACCTCAACCCTAAACCAAAGTGTAACCGTTAAACCTAAGGGTAACCTTTAACCCTAACCCTAATCCCTAACCCTAAGCCCTCACCCTAACACTAAACTTCATCCTTAACCCTAACCAGAATCCTAACCCTAAATCTAATTCTCAGACTTCTTGCTTTCTTAGAGTTTAGAAAGCCTGCAATCCTCCCATGCCATGCGTGAAAGGAGGCTCTACCACTGCGTCCTGCATGAAACCCACGGGCCCATACCCAGAGTATGATAGAGTGGGTTCCCGGGTACAATCCCAGCCCCCTAAACTCCCCCCGCCCGCCCAATGCAGACAGGGCCCGTGCGCTAAGCATAAACAATACCTTTAACAGATAACCCTAACCCTGAACATAACACCCAACCCTGTTCCTATTTCTCCCCTTAACACGTAAACCTCACCGTGCGCCTAACTTTAACCTCTTATCCTAACGTTAATGCATAACCCATTTCGTGAGAACAACCCCTATCCCATAATTCTAACCCTATCTCCTAGTCATCACTGTGACACCTAATCCCTAACCCTAATTCTAAACCGCTATCCCTAACCGTAACCCTACCTACAACCCTAACACTGACAGTAACCCTTACTTCTAACCCCAACGCTATGCCTAACAAAAACCCTAACCCTTGACCCTAACCCTTCACCCTAACCCCTAAGCCTTACCCTAACCCTTAACCCTAATCCTAATCCTAACCATTAAACCTAACCCTAGCTCTTAAAGGTAACCCTAAACCTTACCTTCACAACTAGACCTAACCCTGACACCAACCTAACACCTAACCCTAACCAGAACCCCTAAAGTTAACCCTGAACCCTATCCCTAACCCTAGCAGTAAACTTTAACCCTAAACCTAAGCCCAACCCGTAACCCTAATCCTATCCTTTTACCCTAAAACTAACCCCTAAACCTAACCCCTAACCTCACCCTAACTCTAACCCCAATCCTAATTCTAACCATACCCCTTCATAAAACACTAACTCCTAACCGCTAACACTAACACTAATCAAAAACCCTAATCACTAATCCCTAACCCTAACGCTTAACCTTTACCCTAACCGTTAACCCTCACCCTAAATCTTAACACTGACCCTAATCTTAACCTTTAACTCTAAGCCTAACCCTTAACCCTACAGTAAGGAAGACCCTTAATGCTAATGGGATCCCTTATCCCTAACCCTAAAACTACAGCTAAAAATAACCCTAACCTTGGATCCTGAAACCTAACCCCTAACACTTACTTTAACCCCAAACCCTAACCCTAAACCTAAGCATTAAACCTAACCCTATCTCTTAACCCTAACGCTAGCTTTTACCCTAACGCCTAGATCTAACCCTAAATCTAACCTGCCGCCTAATCTTAACCTTAAGCCCTAATGCTAACTCTAACCCTGAACCCTAAACCTACCCGTAACTCTTAACACTAACCCTATCCGTGAACCTTAACCCTGACCCTAACCATTACCCGCACCCAAGCATTTAACACTGACCCTACCCCTAATCCTTAATGATAACCCTAACACTAAACCCTAACCCTAAACCCAACACTTATCCCTAATCCTATCCCTTAACCCTAACCATAAGCCTAACCCTAATGCTACCCCCTAAACCTAACCCTAGCCGTGACCAGTAAACCTAACCCTAACCTCTAACACAAACCATAGCACATAACTCTAACTCTAAAACTAACCCTAACCCTAACCCTAAACCCTAACTCTTAACCTTAACCCTAAGCGTTAACTCTCACGCTAACCTTTAATCCTAACGCTAATCCTAATCTTCAACCCTAAACCTAACACTTAACCCTAACCCTGTACCAAACCCTAACCCCTCATCTTAACCCTAACCGTAAACCTCAACCCTAAACCAAAGTGTAACCGTTAAACCTAAGGGTAACCTTTAACCCTAACCCTAATCCCTAACCCTAAGCCCTCACCCTAACACTAAACTTCATCCTTAACCCTAACCATAATCCTAACCCTAAATCTAATTCTCAGACTTCTTGCTTTCTTAGAGTTTAGAAAGCCTGCAATCCTCCCATGCCATGCGTGAAAGGAGGCTCTACCACTGCGTCCTGCATGAAACCCACGGGCCCATACCCAGAGTATGATAGAGTGGGTTCCCGGGTACAATCCCAGCCCCCTAAACTCCCCCTGCCCGCCCAATGCAGACAGGGCCCGTGCGCTAAGCATAAACAATACCTTTAACAGATAACCCTAACCCTGAACATAACACCCAACCCTGTTCCTATTTCTCCCCTTAACACGTAAACCTCACCGTGCGCCTAACTTTAACCTCTTATCCTAACGTTAATGCATAACCCATTTCGTGAGAACAACCCCTATCCCATAATTCTAACCCTATCTCCTAGTCATCACTGTGACACCTAATCCCTAACCCTAATTCTAAACCGCTAACCCTAACCGTAACCCTACCTACAACCCTAACACTGACAGTAACCCTTACTTCTAACCCCAACGCTATGCCTAACAAAAACCCTAACCCTTGACCCTAAGCCTTCACCCTAACCCCTAAGCCTTACCCTAACCCTTAACCCTAATCCTAATCCTAACCATTAAACCTAACCCTAGCTCTTAAAGGTAACCCTAAACCTTACCCTCACGACTAGACCTAACCCTGACACTAACCTAACACCTAACACTAACCAGAACCCCTAAAGCTAACCCTGAACCCTCTCCCTAACCCTAGCAGTAAACTTTAACCCTAAACCTAAGCCCAACCAGTAACCCTAATCCTATCCTTTTACCCTAAAACTAACCCCTAAACCTAACCCCTAACCTCACCCTAACTCTAACCCCAATCCTAATTCTAACCATACCCCTTCATAAAACACTAACTCCTAACCGCTAACCCTAACACTAACCAAAAACCCTAATCACTAATCCCTAACCCTAACGCTTAACCTTTACCCTAACCGTTAACCCTCACCCTAAATCTTAACACTGACCCTAATCTTAACCTTTAACTCTAAGCCTAACCCTTAACCCTACAGTAAGGAAGACCCTTAATGCTAATGGGATCCCTTATCCCTAACCCTAACACTACAGCTAAAAATAACCCTAACCTTGGATCCTTAAACCTAACCCCTAACACTTACTTTAACCCCAAACCCTAACCCTAATCCTAAGCATTAAACCTAACCCTATCTCTTAACCCTAACGCTAGCCCTTACCCTAACGCCTAGATCTAACCCTAAATCTAACCTACCGCCTAATCCTAACCTTAAGCCCTAATGCTAATTCTAACCCTGAACGCTAAACCTACCCGTAACCCTTAACACTAACCCTATCCGTGAACCTTAACCCTGACCCTAACCATTACCCGCACCCAAGCATTTAACCCTGACCCTACCCCTAATCCTTAATGATAACCCTAACACTAAACCCTAACCCTAAACCCAACACTTATCCCTAATCCTATCCCTTAACCCTAACCATAAGCCTAACCCTAATGCTACCCCCTAAACCTAACCCTAGCCGTGACCAGTAAACCTAACCCTAACCTCTAACACAAACCATAGCACATAACTCTAACCCTAAAACTAACCCTAACCCTAACCCTAAACACTAACTCTTAACCTTAACCCTAAGCGTTAACTCTCACGCTAACCTTTAATCCTAACCCTAATCCTAATCTTCAACCCTAAACCTAACACTTAACCCTAACCCTGTACCAAAACCTAACCACTCATCTTAATCCTACCCGTAAACCTCAACCCTAAACCTAAGTGTGACCATTAAACCTAAGAGTAACCTTTAACCCTAACCCTAATCCCTAACCCTAAGCCCTCACCCTAACACTAAACTTCATCCTTAACCCTAACCAGAATCCTAACCCTAAATCTAATTCTCAGACTTCTTGCTTTCTTAGAGTTTAGAAAGCCTGCAATCCTCCCATGCCATGCGTGTAAGGAGGCTCTACCACTGTGTCCTGCATGAAACCCACGGGCCCATACACAGAGTATGATAGAGTGGGTTCCCGGGTACAATCCCAGCCCCCTAAACTCCCCCCGCCCGCCTAATGCAGACAGGGCCCGTGCGCTAAGCATAAACAATACCTTTAACAGATAACCCTAACCCTGAACATAACACCCAACCCTGTTCCTATTTCTCCCCTTAACACGTAAACCTCACCGTGCGCCTAACTTTAACCTCTTATCCTAACGTTAATGCATAACCCATTTCTGAGAACAACCCCTATCCCATAATTCTAACCCTATCTCCTAGTCATCACTGTGACACCTAATCCCTAACCCTAATTCTAAACTGCTAACCCTAACCGTAACCCTACCTACAACCCTAACACTGACAGTAACCCTTACTTCTAACCCCAACGCTATGCCTAACAAAAACCCTAACCCTTGACCCTATCCATTCACCCTAACCCCTAAGCCTTACCCTAACCCTTAACCCTAATCCTAATCCTAACCATTAAACTTAACCCTAGCTCTTAAAGCTAACCCTAAACCTTACCCTCACGACTAGACCTAACCCTGACACTAACCTAACACCTAACCCTAACCAGAACCCCTAAAGCTAACCCTGAACCCAATCCCTAACCCTAGCAGTAAACTTTAACCCTAAATCTAAGCCCAACCCGTAACCCTAATCCTATCCTTTTACCCTAAAACTAACCCCTAAACCTAACCCCTATACCTCACCCTAACTCTAACCCCAATCCTAATTCTAACCATACCCCTTCATAAAACACTAACTCCTAACCGCTAACTCTAACACTAACCAAAAACCTTAATCACTAATCCCTAACCCTAACGCTTAACCTTTACCCTAACCGTTAACCCTCACCCTAAATCTTAACACAGACCCTAAACTTAACATTTACCTCTAAGCCTAACCCTTAACCCTACAGTAAGGAAGACCCTTAATGCTAATGGGATCCCTTATCCCTAACCCTAACACTACAGCTAAAAATAACCCTAACCTTTGATCCTGAAACGTAACACCTAACACTTACTTTAGCCCCAAACCCTAACCCTAAACCTAAGCATTAAACCTAACCCTATCTCTTAACCCTAACGCTAGCCCTTACCCTAACGCCTAGATCTAACCCTAAATCTAACCTGCCGCCTAATCCTAACCTTAAGCCCTAATGCTAGCTCTAACCCTGAACCCTAAACCTACCCGTAACTCTTAACACTAACCCTATCCGTGAACCTTAACCCTGACCCTAACCATTACCCGCACCCAAGCATTTAACCCTGACCCTACCCCTAATCCTTAATGATAACCCTAACACTAAACCCTAACCCTAAGCCCAACACTTATCCCTAATCGTATCCCTTAACCCTAACCCTAACCCTAATGCTACCCCCTAAACGTAACCCTTACCATGACCAGTAAACCTAACCCTAACCTCTAACACAAACCATAGCACATAACTCTAACCCTAAAACTAACCCTAACACTAACCCTAACCCTAATCCCTAACTCTTAACCTTAACCCTAAGCATTAACTCTCACGCTAACCTTTAATTCTAACCCTAATCCTAATCTTCAACCCTAAACCTAACACTTAACCCTAACCCTGTACCAAACCCTAACCCCTCATCTTAACCCTAACCGTAAACCTCAACCCTAAACCAAAGTGTAACCGTTAAACCTAAGAGTAACCTTTAACCCTAACCCTAATCCCTAACCCTAAGCCCTCACCCTAACACTAAACTTCATCCTTAACCCTAACCAGAATCCTAACCCTAAATCTAATTCTCAGACTTCTTGCTTTCTTAGAGTTTGGAAAGCCTGCAATCCTCCCATGCCATGCGTGAAAGGAGGCTCTACCACTGTGTCCTGCATGAAACCCACGGGCCCATACACAGAGTATGATAGAGTGGCTTCCCGGGTACAATCCCAGCCCCCTAAACTCCCCCCGCCCGCCTAATGCAGACAGGGCCCGTGCGCTAAGCATAAACAATACCTTTAACAGATAACCCTAACCCTGAACATAACACCCAACCCTGTTCCTATTTCTCCCCTTAACACGTAAACTTCACCGTGCGCCTAACTTTAACCTCTTATCCTAACGTTAATGCATAACCCATTTCGTGAGAACAACCCCTATCCCATAATTCTAACCCTATCTCCTAGTCATCACTGTGACACCTAATCCCTAACCCTAATTCTAAACCGCTAACCCTAACCGTTACCCTACCTACAACCCTAACACTGACAGTAACCCTTACTTCTAACCCCAACGCTATGCCTAACAAAAACTCTAACCCTTGACCCTAACCCTTCACCCTAACCCCTAAGCCTTACCCTAACCCTTAACCCTAATCCTAATCCTAACCATTAAACCTAACCCTAGCTCTTAAAGCTAACCCTAAACCTTACCCTCACGACTAGACCTAACCCTGACACTAACCTAACACCTAACCCTAACCAGAACCCCTAAAGCTAACCCTGAACCCTCTCCCTAACCCTAGCAGTAAACTTTAACCCTAAACCTAAGCCCAACCCGTAACCCTAATCCTATCCTTTTACCCTAAATCTAACCCCTAAACCTAACCCCTATACCTCACCCTAACTCTAACCCCAATCCTAATTCTAACCATACCCCTTCATAAAACACTAACTCCTAACCGCTAACCCTAACACTAACCAAAAACCCTAATCACTAATCCCTAACCCTAAGGCTTAACCTTTACCCTAACCGTTAACCCTACCCCAAATCTTAACACTGACCCTAACCTTAACCTTTAACTCTAAGCCTAACCCTTAACCCTACAGTAAGGAAGACTCTTAATGCTAATGGGATCCCTTATCCCTAACCCTAACACTACAGCTAAAAGTAACCCTAACCTTGGATCCTTAAACCTGACCCCTAACACTTACTTTAACCCCAAAACCTAACCCTAATCCTAAGCATTAAACCTAACCCTATCTCTTAACCCTAACGCTAGCCCTTACCCTAACGCCTAGATCTAACCTTAAATCTAACCTACCGCCTAATCCTAACCTTAAGCCCTAATGCTAACACTAACCCTGAACCCTAAACCTACCCGTAACCCTTAACACTAACCCTATCCGTGAACCTTAACCCTGACCCTAACCATTACCCGCACCCAAGCATTTAACCCTGACCCTAACCCTAATCCTTAATGCTAACCCTAACACTAAACCCTAACCCTAAGCCCAACACTTATCCCTAATCGTATCCCTTAACCCTAACACTAACCCTAATGCTACCCCCTAAACGTAACCCTAACCGTGACCAGTAAACCTAACCCTAACCTCTAACACAAACCATAGCACATAACTCTAACCCTAAAACTAACCCTAACCCTAACCCTAACCCTAAACCCTAACTCTTAACCTTAACCCTAAGCGTTAACTCTCACGCGAACTTTTAATCCTAACCCTCATCCTAATCTTCCACCCTAAAGCTAACACTTAACCCTAACCCTGTACCAAACCCTAACCCCTCATCTTAACCCTAACCGTAAACCTCAACCCTAAACCAAAGTGTAACCGTTAAACCTAAGAGTAACCTTTAACTCTAACACTAATCCCTAACCCTAAGCCCTCACCCTAACACTAAACTTCATCCTTAACCCTAACCAGAATCCTAACCCTAAATCTAATTCTCAGACTTCTTGCTATCTTAGAGTTTAGAAAGCCTGCAATCTTCCCATGCCATGCGTGAAAGGAGGCTCTACCACTGTGTCCTGCATGAAACCCACGGGCCCATACCCAGAGTATGATAGAGTGGGTTCCCGGGTACAATCCCAGCCCCCTAAACTCCCCCCGCCCGCCTAATGCCGACAGGGCCCGTGCGCTAAGCATAAGCAATACCTTTAACAGATAACCCTAACGCTGAACATAACACCCAACCCTGTTCCTATTTCTCCCCTTAACATGTAAACCTCACCGTGCGCCTAACTTTAACCTCTTATCCTAACGTGAATGCATAACCCATTTCCTGAGAACAACCCCTATCCCATAATTCTAACCCTATCTCCTAGTCATCACTGTGACACCTAATCCCTAACCCTAATTCTAAACCGCTAACCCTAACCGTAACCCTACCTACAACCCTAACACTGACAGTAACCCTTATTCTAAACCCAACGCTATGCCTAACAAAAACCCTAACCCTGCACCCTAACCCTTCTCCCTAACCCCTAAGCCTTACCCTAACCCTTAACCCTAATCCTAATCCTAACCATTAAACCTAACCCTAGCTCTTAAAGCTAACCCTAAACCTTACCCTCACGACTAGACCTAACGCTGACACTAACCTAACACCTAACCCTAACCAGAACCCCTAAAGCTAACCCTGAACCCTATCGCTAACCCTAGCAGTAAACTTTAACCCTAAACCTAAGCCCAACCCGTAACCCTAATCCTATCCTTTTACCCTAAAACTAACCCCTAAACCTAACCCCTATACCTCACCCTAACTCTAACCCCAATCCTAATTCTAACCATACCCCTTCATAAAACACTAACTCCTAACCGCTAACCCTAACACTAACCAAAAATCCTAATCACTAATCCCTAACCCTAACGCTTAACCTTTACCCTAACCGTTAACCCTCACCCTAAATCTTAACACTGACCCTAACCTGAACCTTTAACTCTAAGCGTAACCCTTAACCCTACAGTAAGGAAATCCCTTAATGCTAATGGGATCCCTTATCCCTAACCCTAACACTACAGCTAAAAATAACCCTAACCTTTGATCCTTAAACCTAACCCCTAACACTTACTTTAACCCCAAACCCTAACCCTAATCCTAAGCATTAAACCTAACCCTAATCTCTTAACCCTAACGCTAGCCCTTACCCTAACGCCTAGATCTAACCCTAAATCTAACCTACCGCCTAATCCTAACCTTAAGCCCTAATGGTAACTCTAACCCTGAACCCTAAACCTACCCGTAACCCTTAACACTAACCGTATCCGTTAACCTTAACCCTGACCCTAACTGTTACCCGCACCCAAGCATTTAACCCTGACCCTAACCCTAATCCTTAATGATAACCCTAACAGTAAACCCTCACCCTAAGCCCAACACTTAACCCTAATCTTATCCCTTAGCCCTAACCCTGACCTAACCCTAACCCTAACCCTAACCCCTAACCGTAACCCTAACAGCTAACCCTAACCCTAACCGCTAACCCCAACCCCAACCCAAACCCTAACCCTAACCCCTAAACCTAACCCCTAACCCTAACCCTAACCCCTAACCCTAACTCTAACCCCTAACCCTAACACTAACCTAACCCTAACCCAACCCTAACACTAACCCTAACCCTAACCCCTAACCCTAACCCTTACCCTTACCCTAACCCTTACCCTTACCCTTACCCTAACCCTAACCCCTAACCCTAACCCTAACCCCTAAACCTAACCCTAACCCCTACACTAACCCTAACCCCTAAC
>NW_027183229.1:0-10000 GCF_041146395.1 Eulemur rufifrons | reverse complement strand
TAGCCCTAACCCTAACCCCTAACCCTAACCCTAACCCCTAACCCTAACCCTAACCCATAACCCTAACCCTAACCACTAACCCTAACCCCTGACCCTGACCCTGACCCCTGACCCTGACCCTGACCCTAACCCTAGCCCTAGCCCTAGCCCTATCCGTAGCCCTAACCCCTAACCCTAACCTTAACCCTAACCTAACCCTAACCCCTAACCCTAACCCCTAACCCTATCCTACCCTACCCTATCCCTAACCCTAACCCCTAACCCCTAACCCTAACCCCTACCCTAAATCTAACCCTAACCCTACACCTACCCCTTACCCTACCCCTACCCCTAACCCTAACCCCAACCCCAACCCCAACCCAACCCTAACCCTAACCCCAACCCATAACCCTAACCCTAACCCAACCCTAACCCTAACCCTAACCCCTAACCCTAACCCCTAACCCTAACCATAACCCCTAACCCTAACCATAACCCTAATGCTTAACCCTAACCCTAACCCTACCCCTAACCCTAACCTAACCCTAACCCTAACCCCTAACCCTAACCCTAAACCCTAACCCTAACCCTAACACCTAACCCTAACCCCTAACCCTAACCCTAACCCTATCCCTTAACCCTAACCCTAAACCCTAACCCTAACCCCTAACACTAACCCTAACCCCTAACCCTAACCCCTAACCCTAACCCTACCCCTAACACTAACCCTAACCCCTAACCCTAACCCTAACTCCTAACCCTAACCCCTAACCCCTAACCCTAACCCTAACCCCTAGCCCTAACCCTAACCCTAACCCTAACCCCTAACCCTAAGCCTAACCCCTAACCCTAACCCCTAAACCCTAACCGTAATACTAACCCCTAAACCTAACCCTAACCCCTGACCCTCACCCTGACCTTAACCCTAAACCCTAACTCCTAACCCTAACCCCTAACCCTAACCCTAACCCTAACCCCTGACCCTGACCCTAACCCCTAACGCTAACCCTAACCCCTAAAACTAACCCTAACCCCTAACCCTAACCCTAACCCCTAACCCTAACCCCTGACCCTGACCCTGACCCCTGACCCTGACCCTAACCCTAGCCCTAGCCCTAGCCCTAACCCTAACCCCTAACCCTAACCCTAACCACTAACCCTAAACCTAACTCCTAGCCCTAGCCCTAGCCCTATAACTAGTCCTAACCCCTAACCCTAACCCTAACCCTAACCCCAACCCTAACCCCTAACTCCAACCCTAACCCTAACCTTAACCCCTAATCCTAACCCCTAACCCTAACCATAACCCCTAACCCTAACCATAACCCTAACGCTTAACCCTAACCCTAACCCTACCCCTAACCCTAACCTAACCCTAACCCTAACCCCTAACCCTAACCCTAAACCCTAACCCTAACCCGAACCTAACCCTAACCCTAACCCCTAAACCTAACCCCTAACCCCTTACCCTAACCCTACCCCTACCCCTAACCCTAAGCCCTAACCCTAACCCTAACCCTAACCCCGACCCCAACCCCAACCCTAACCCTAAACCTAAACCCTAACCCTGACCCTGACCCTGACCCTGAGCCTAACCCCTAATCCTAACCCTAACCCCCAACCCTACCCCTACCCCTACCCCTACCCTAACCCTAACCCTAACCCAACCCTACCCCTAACCCTAACCCAACCCTAACCCTAACCCTAACCCGAACCCGAACCCTAACCCTAACCCTAACCCCTAACCCTAACCCTAACCCCTAACCCTAACCCTAACCCCTGACCCTGACCCTTACCCTAAACCTAACCCCTAACCCTAACCCTAACCCTAACTCTATCCCTGAACCCTAAACCTACCCGTAACCCTTAACACTAACCCTATCCGTGAACCTTAACCCTGACCCTAACCATTACCCGCACCCAAGCTTTTAACCCTTACCCTAACCGTAATCCTTAATGCTAACCCTAACACTAAACCCTAACCCTAAGCCCAACACTTATCCCTAATCCTATCCCTTAACCTTAACCTTAACCCTAATGCTACCCCATAAACGTGACCCTAACCGTGACCAGTAAACCTAACCCTAACCTCTAACACAAACCATAGCACATAACTCTAACACTAAAACTAACCCTAACCCTAAACCTAAACCTAAACCCTAACTCTTAACCTTAACCCTAAGCGTTAACTCTCACGCTAACCTTTAATCCTAACCCTCATTCTAATCTTCAACCCTAAACCTAACACTTAACCCTAACCCTGTACCAAACACTAACCCCTCATCTAAAGTCTAACCGTAAACCTCAACCCTAAACCAAAGTGTAACCGTTAAACCTAAGACTAACCTTTAACCCTAACCCTAATCCCTAACCCTAAGCCCTCACGCTAACACTAAACTTTATCCTTAACCCTAACCAGAATCCTAACCCTAAATCTAATTCTCAGACTTCTTGCTTTCTTAGAGTTTAGAAAGCCTGCAATCCTTCCATGCCATGCGTGAAAGGAGGCTCTACCACTGTGTCCTGCATGAAACCCACGGGCCCATACCCAGGGTATGATAGAGTGGGTTCCCGGGTACAATCCCAGCCCCCTAAACTCCCCCCGCCCGCCTAATGCAGACAGGGCCCGTGTGCTAAGCATAAACAATACCTTTAACAGATAACCCTAACCCTGAACATAACACCCAACCCTGTTCCTATTTCTCCCCTTAACACGTAAACCTCACCGTGCGCCTAACTTTAACCTCTTATCCTAACGTTAATGCATAACCCATTTCCTGAGAACAACCCCTATCCCATAATTCTAACCCTATCTCCTAGTCATCACTGGGACACCTAATCCCTAACCCTAATTCTAAACCGCTAACCCTAACCGTAACCCTACCTAAAACACTAACACTGACAGTAACCCTTACTTCTAACCCCAACGCTATGCCTAACAAAAACCCTAACCCTTGACCCTATCCCTTCACCCTAACCCCTAAGCCTTACCCTAACCCTTAACCCCAATCCTAATCCTAACAATTAAACCTAACCCTAGCTCTTAAAGCTAACCCTAAACCTTACCCTCACGACTAGACCTAACCCTGACACTAACCTAACACCTAACCCTAACCAGAACCCCTAAAGCTAACCCTGAACCCTATCCCTAACCCTAGCAGTAAACTTTAACCCTAAACCTAAGCCCAACCCGTAACCCTAATCCTATCCTTTTACTCTAAACCTAACCCCTATACCTCACCCTAACTCTAACCCCAATCCTAATTCTAACCATACCCCTTCATAAAACACTAACTCCTAACCGCTAACCCTAACACTAACCAAAAATCCTAATCACTAATCCCTAACCCTAACGCTTAACCTTTACCCTAACCGTTAACCCTCACCCTACATCTTAACACTGACCCTAACCTTAAACTTTAACTCTAAGCCTAACCCTTAATCCTACAGTAAGGAAGACCCTTAATGCTAATGGGATCCCTTATCCCTAACCCTAACACTACAGCTAAAAATAACCCTAACCTTGGATCCTGAAACCTAACCCCTAACACTTATTTAACCCCAAACCCTAACCCTAATCCTAAGCATTAAACCTAACCCTATCTCTTAACCCTAACGCTAGCCCTTACCATAACGCCTAGATCTAACCCTAAATCTAACCTACCGCCTAATCCTAACCTTACGCCCTAATGCTAACTCTAAACCTGAACCCTAAACCTACCCGTAACCCTTAACACTAACCCTATCCGTCAACCTTAACCCTGACCCTAACCATTACCCGCACCAAAAAATTTAACCCTGACCCTACCCCTAATCCTTAATGATAACCCTAACACTAAACCCTAACCCTAAGCCCAACACTTATCCCTAATCCTATCCCTTAACCCTAACCCTAATGCTAACCCCTAAACGTAACTCTAACCGTGACCAGTAAACCTAACCCTAACCTCTAACACAAACCATAGCACTAAACTAACTGAAACTAACCCTATCCCTAACCCTAACCCTAAACCGTAACTCTTAACCTTAACTCTAAGCGTTAACTCTCACGCTAACCTTTAATCCTAACCCTAATCCTAATCTTCAACACTAAACCTAACACTTAACCCTAACCCTGTACCATAACCTAACCCCTCATCTTAACCCTAACCGTAAACCTCAACCCTAAACCAAAGTGTAGCCGTTAAACCTAAGAGTAGCCTTTAACCCTAACCCTAATCCCTAACCCTAAGCCCTCACCCTAACACTAAACTTCATCCTTAACCCTAACCATAATCCTACCACTAAATCTAATTCTCAGACTTCTTGCATTCTTAGAGGTTAGAAAGCTTGCAATCCTCCCATGCCATGCGTAAAAGGAGGCTCTACCACTGTGTCCTGCATGAAACCCACGGGCCCATACCCAGAGTATGATAGAGTGGGTTCCCGGGTACAATCCCAGCCCCCTAAACTCCCCCCGCCCGCCTAATGCAGACAGGGCCCGTGCGCTAAGCATAAACAATACCTTTAACAGATAACCCTAACCCTGAACATAACACCCAACCCTGTTCCTATTTCTCCCCTTAACACGTAAACCTCACCGTGCGCCTAACTTTAACCTCTTATCCTAACGTTAATGCATAACCCATTTCCTGAGAACAACCCCATCCCATAATTCTAACCCTATCTCCTAGTCATCACTGTGACACCTAATCCCTAACCCTAATTCTAAACCGCTAACCCTAACCGTAACCCTACCTACAACCCTAACACTGACAGTAACCCTTACTTCTAACCCCAACGCTATGCCTAACAAAAACCCTAACCCTTGACCCTAACCCTTCACCCTAACCCCTAAGCCTTACCCTAACCCTTAACCCTAATCCTAATCCTAACCATTAAACCTAACCCTAGCTCTTAAAGCTAACCCTAAACCTTAACCTCACGACTAGACCTAACGCTGACACTAACCTAACACCTAACCCTAACCAGAACCCCTAAAGCTAACCCTGAACCCTATCCCTAACCCTAGCAGTAAACTTTAACCCTAAACCTAAGCCCAACCCGTAACCCTAATCCTATCCTTTTACCCTAAAACTAACCCCTAAACCTAACCCCTATACCTCACCCTAACTCTAACCCCAATCCTAATTCTAACCATACCCCTTCATAAAACACTAACTCCTAACCGCTAACCCTAACACTAACCAAAAACCATAATCACTAATCCCTAACCCTAACGCTTAACTTTTACCCTAACCGTTAACCCTCACCCTAAATCTTAACACTGACCCTAACCTTAACCTTTAACTCTAAGCCTAACCCTTAACCCTACAGTAAGGAAGACCCTTAATGCTAATGGGATCCCTTATCCCTAACCCTAACACTACAGCTAAAAATAACCCTAACCTTTGATCCTGAAACCTAACCCCTAACACTTACTTTAACCCCAAACCCCAACCCTAATCCTAAGCATTAAACCTAACCCTATCTCTTAACCCTAACGCTAGCCCTTACCCTAATGCCTAGATCTAACCCTAAATTGAACCTACCGCCTAATCCTAACCTTAAGCCCTAATGCTAACTCTAACCCTGAACCCTAAACCTACCCGTAACCCTTAACACTAACCCTATCCGTGAACCTTAACCCTGACCCTAACCATTACCCGCACCCAAGCATTTAACCCTGAACCTACCCCTAATCCTTAATGATAACCCTAACACTAAACCCTCACCCTACTCCCAACACTTAACCCTAATCCTATCCCTTAACCCTAACCCTAATGCTAACCCCTAAACGTAACCCTCACCGTGACCAGTAAACCTAACCCTAACCTCTAACACAAACCATAGCACATAACTCTAACCCTAAAACGAACCCTAAACCTAACCCTAACCCCTAACTCTTAAGCTTAACACTAAGCGTTAACTCTCACGCTAACCTTTAATCCTAACCCTAATCCTAATCTTCAACCCTAAACCTAACACTTAACCCTAACCCTGTACCAAACCCTAACCCCTCATCTTAACCCTAACCGTAAACCTCAACCCTAAAAAAAAGTGTAACCGTTAAACCTAAGAGTAACCTTTAACCCTAACCCTAAGCCCTAACCCTAAGCCCTCACCCTAACACTAAACTTCATCCTTAACCCTAACCATAATCCTAACCCTAAATCTAATTCTCAGACTTCTTGCTTTCTTAGAGTTTAGAAAGCCTGCAATCCTCCCATGCCATGCGTGAAAGGAGGCTCTACCACTGTGTCCTGCATGAAACCCACGGGCCCATTCCCAGAGTATGATAGAGTGGGTTCCCGGGTACAATCCCAGCCCCCTAAACTCGCCCCGCCCGCCCAATGCAGACAGGGCCCGTGCGCTAAGCATAAACAATACCTTTAACAGAGAACCCTAACCCTGAACATAACACCCAACCCTGTTCCTATTTCTCCCCTTAACACGTAAACCTCACCGTGCGCCTAACTTTAACCTCTTGTCCTAACGTTAATGCATAACCCATTTCCTGAGAACAACCCCTATCCCATAATTCTAACCCTATCTCCTAGTCATCACTGTGACACCTAATCCCTAACCCTAATTCTAAACCGCTAACCCTAACCGTAACCCTACCTACAACCCTAACACTGACAGTAACCCTTACTTCTAACCCCAACGCTATGCCTAACAAAAACCCTAACCCTGCACCCTAACCCCTAAGCCTTACCCTAACCCTTAACCCTAATCCTAATCCTAACCATTAAACCTAACCCTAGCTCTTAAAGATAACCCTGAACCTTGCCCTCACGACTAGACCTAACCCTGACACTAACCTAACACCTAACCCTAAGCAGAACCCCTAAAGCTAAGCCTGAACCCTATCCCTAACCCTAGCAGTAAACTTTAACCCTAAACCTAAGCCCAACCCGTAACCCTAATCCTATCCTTTTACCCTAAAACTAACCCCTAAACCTAACCCCTATACCTCACCCTAACTCTAACCCCAATCCTAATTCTAACCATACCCCTTCATAAAACACTAACTCCTAACCGCTAACCCTAACACTAACCAAAAACCCTAATCACTAATCCCTAACCCTAACGCTTAACCTTTACCCTAACTGTTAACCCTCACTCTAAATCTTAACACTGACCCTAACCTTAACCTTTAACTCTAAGCCTAACCCTTAATCCTACAGTAAGGAAGACCCTTAATGCTAATGGGATCCCTTATCCCTAACCCTAACACTACAGCTAAAAATAACCCTAACCTTTGATCCTGAAACCTAACCCCTAACACTTACTTTAACCCCAAAACCTAACCCTAATCCTAAGCATTAAACCTAACCCTATCTCTTAACCCTAACGCTAGCCTTTACCCTAACGCCTAGATCTAACCCTAAGTCTAACCTACCGCCTAATCCTAACCTTAAGCCCTAATGCTAACTCTAACCCTGAACCCTAAACCTACCCGTAACCCTTAACACTAACCCTATCCGTGAACCTTAACCCTGACCCTAACTATTACCTGCACCCAAGCATTTAACCCTGACCCTAACCCTAATCCTTAATGCTAACCCTAACACTAAACCCTAACCCTAAGCCCAACACTTATCCCTAATCCTATCCCTTAACCCTAACCCTAAACCTAATGCTACCCCCTAAACGTAACCCTAACCGTGACCAGTAAACCTAACCCTAACCTCTAACACAAAGCGTAGCTGATAACTCTAACCCTAAATCTAACCCTAACCCTAACCCTAACCCTAAACCCTAACTCTTAACCTTAACCCTAAGCGTTAACTCTCACGCTAACCTTTAATCCTAACCCTAATCCTAATCTTCAACCCTAAACCTAACACTTAACCCTAACCCTGTACCAAACCCTAACCCCTCATCTTAACCCTAACGGTAAACCTCAACCCTATACCAGAGTGTAACCATTAAACCTAAGAGTAACCTTTAACCCTAACCCTAGTCCCTAACCCTAAGCCCTCACCCTAACACTAAACTTCATCCTTAACCCTAACCATAATCCTAACCCTAAATCTAATTCTCAGACTTCTTGCTTTCTTAGAGTTTAGAAAGCCTGCAATCCTCCCATGCCATGCGTGAAAGGAGGCTCTACCTCTGCGTCCTGCATTAAACACACGGGCTCATACCCAGAGTATGATAGAGTGGGTTCCCGGGTACAATCCCAGTCCCCTAAACTCCCCCCGCCCGCCCAATGCAGACAGGGTCCGTGCGCTAAGCATAAACAATACCTTTAACAGATAACCCTAACCCTGAACATAACACCCAACCCTGTTCCTATTTCTCCCCTTAACACGTAAACCTCACCATGCGCCTAACTTTAACCTCTTATCCTAACGTTAATGCATAACCCATTTCCTGAGAACAACCCCTATCCCATAATTCTAACCCTATCTCCTAGTCATCACTGTGACACCTAATCCCTAACCCTAATTCTAAACCGCTAACCCTAACCGTAACCCTACCTACAACCCTGACACTGACAGCAACCCTTACTTCTAACCCCAACGCTATGCCTAACAAAAACCCTAAACCTTCACCCTAACCCCTAAGCCTTACCCTAACCCTTAACCCTAATCCTAATCCTAACCATTAAACCTAACCCTAGCTCTTAAAGCTAACCCTAAACCTTACCCTCACGACTAGACCTAACGCTGACACTAACCTAACACCTAACACTAACCAGAACCCCTAAAGCTAACCCTGAACCCTATCCCTAACCCTAGCAGTAAACTTTAACCCTAAACCTAAGCCCAACCCGTAACCCTAATCCTATCCTTTTACCCTAAAACTAACCCCTAAACCTAACCCCTATACCTCACCCTAACTCTAACCCCAATCCTAATTCTAACCATACCCCTTCATAAAACACTAACTCCTAACCGCTAACCCTAACACTAACCAAAAATCCTAATCACTAATCCCTAACCCTAACGCTTAACCTTTACCCTAACCGTTAACCCTCACCTTAAATCTTAACACTGACCCTAACCTGAACCTTTAACTCTAAGCCTAACCCTTAACCCTACAGTAAGGAAGACCCTTAATGCTAGTGGGATCCCTTATCCCTAACCCTAACACTACAGCTAAAAATAACCCTAACCTTGGATCCTTAAACCTGACCCCTAACACTTACTTTAACCCCAAACCCTAACCCTAATCCTAAGCATTAATCCTAATCCTATCTCTTAACCCTAACGCTAGCCCTTACCCTAACACCTAGATCTAACCGTAAATATAACCTACCGCCTAATCCTAACCTTAAGCCCTAATGGTAACTCTAACCCTGAACCCTAAACCTACCCGTAACCCTTAACATTAACGCTATCCGTGAACCTTAACCCTGACCCTAACTATTTCCCGCACCGAAGCATTTAACCCTGACCCTAACCCTAATCCTTAATGATAACCCTAACACTAAACCCTCACCCTAAGCCCAACACTTAACCCTAATCCTATCCCTTAACCCTAACCCTAACCTAACCCTAATCCTAACCCTAACCCCTAACCCTAACCCTAACCCCTAACCCTAACCCTAACCCCTAACCCCAACCCCAACCCTAACCCCTAACCCTAACCCTTACCCCTAACCCTATCCCTAACCCCTAACCCTAACCCTAACCTAACCCTAACCCAACCCTAACACTAACCCTAAACCTAACCCCTAACCCTAAACCTTACCCTTACCCTAACCCTTACCCTTACCCTTACCCTAACCCTAATCCCTAACCCGAAACCTAACCCCTAACCCTAACCCTTACCCCTAACCCTAACCCCTAACCTCTACCCTAACCCTAACCCCTAACCCTAACCCTAACCCAAACCCTAACCCTAACCCCTAACCCCTACCCTAATCCTAACCCTAACCCTAAACTCTAAAACTAACCCCTAACCCCAACCCTAACCCCTAACCCTAACCCTTAACACTAACCCTAACCCTAACCCCTAACCCTAACCCCAACCCTAACCCTAACCCCTAACCCTAACCCCTGACCCTGACCCTGACCCCTGACCCTGA
>NW_027183228.1:22500-27500 GCF_041146395.1 Eulemur rufifrons | reverse complement strand
AACCTAACCCTAAACCCTAACTCTTAACCTTAACCCTAAGCGTTAACTCTCACGCTAACCTTTAATCCTAACCCTAATCCTAATCTTCAACCCTAAACCTAACACTTAACCCTAACCCTGTACCAAACCCTAATCCCTCATCTTAACCCTAACCGTAAACCTCAACCCTAAACCAAAGTGTAACCGTTAAACCTAAGAGTAACCTTTAACCCTAACCCTATTACCTAACCCTGAGCCCTCACCCTAACACTAAACTTCATCCTTAACCCTAACCAGAATCCTAACCCTAAATCTAATTCTCAGACTTCTTGCTTTCTTAGAGTTTAGAAAGCCTGCAATCCTCCCATGCCATGCGGGAAAGGAGGCTCTACCACTGTGTCCTGCATGAAACGCACGGGGCCATACCCAGAGTATGATAGAGTGGGTTCCCGGGTACAATCCCAGCCCCCTAAACTCCCCCCGCCCGCCTAATGCAGACAGGGCCCGTGCGCTAAGCATAAACAATACCTTTAACAGATAACCCTAACCCTGAACATAACACCCAACCCTGTTCCTATTTCTCCCCTTAACACGTAAACCTCCCCGTGCGCCTAACTTTAACCTCTTATCCTAACGTTAATGCATAACACATTTCCTGAGAACAACCCTATCCCATAATTCTAACCCTATCTCCTAGTCATCACTGTGACACCTAATCCCTAACCCTAATTCTAAACCGCTAACCCTAACTGTAACCCTACCTACAACCCTAACACTGACAGTAACCCTTACTTCTAACCCCAATGCTATGCCTCACAAAAACCCTAACCCTTGACCCTAACCCTTCAACCTAACCCCTAAGCCTTACAATAACCCTTAACCCTAATCCTAATCCTAACCATTAAACCTAACCCTAGCTCTTAAAGCTAACCCTAAACCTTACCCTCACGACTAGACCTAACCCTGACACTAACCTAACACCTAACCCTAACCAGAACCCCTAAAGCTAACCCTGAACCCTATCCCTAACCCTAGCAGTAAACTTTAACCCTAAACCTAAGCCCAACCCGTAACCCTAATCCTATCCTTTTACCCTAAAACTAACCCCTAAACCTAACCCCTATACCTCACCCTAACTCTAACCCCAATCCTAATTCTAACCATACCCCTTCATAAAACACTAACTCCTAACCGCTAACCCTAACACTAACCAAAAACCCTAATCACTAATCCCTAACCCTAACGCTTAACCTTTACCCTAACCGTTAACCCTCACCCTAAATCTTAACACTGACCCTAACCTTAACCTTTAACTCTAAGCCTAACCCTTAACCCTACAGTAAGGAAGACACTTAATGCTAATGGGATCCCTTATCCCTAACCCTAACACTACAGCTAAAAATAACCCTAACCTTGGATCCTTAAACCTAACCCCTAACACTTACTTTAACCACAAACCCTAACCCTAATCCTAAGCATTAAGCCTAACCCTATCTCTTAACCCTAACGCTAGCCCTTACCCTAACGCCTAGATCTAACCCTAAATCTAACCTACCGCCTAATCCTAACCTTAAGCACTAATGCTAACACTAACCCTGAACCCTAAACCTACCCGTAACCCTTAACACTAACCCCATCCGTGAACCTTAACCCTGACCCAAACCATTACCCGCACCCAAGAATTTAACCCTGACCGTAACCCTAACCCCTAACCCTAAGCCTTCCCCTTAACCCTAACCCCTAACCCTAACACTAACCCTACCCCTACCCCCTAACCCTACCCCTACCCCCTAACCATAACCCTAACCGCTGACCCTGACCCTGACCCTAACCTTAACCCTAGCCCTAGCCCTAACCCTAACCCTAACCCCTAACCCCTAACCTAACCCTAACCCTAACCCTACCCCAACACCAACCCCTACCCCTACCCCTAACCCTAACCCCTAACGCTAACGCTAACCCCTAACGCCTGACCCTGACCCTGACCCTAACCCCTAACCCTAACCCTAACCCCAACCCCTAACCCTAACCCTAAACCCTAACCCTAAACCTAACCGTAACCCTAACCCTAACCGCTAACACTAACCTTAACCCCTAACCCTAACCCTAACCCCTAACCCTAACCCCTAACACTAACCCTAACCCTAAACCCTAACCCTAAACCCAACCCCAACCCCTAACCCTAACCCTAACCCCTAACCCTATCCCTAACCTACCCTAACCCTAACCCTAACCCTAGCCATAACCCTAGCCCTAACCCTAACCCTAACCCCTAACCCTAACCCTAATCCTAACCCAACCTCTAACCCTAACCCCTAACCCTAGTCCCAACCCCAACCCCAACACTAACCCTAACCCCTAATCCTAACCCTAACTCCTAACCTTAACCCTAACCCCTAACCCTAACCCTAACCCCTAACCCTAACCCCTAACCCTAACCACTAACCCTAACCCTAACCCCTAACCCTAAACCTAACCCAACCCTAACCCTACCCTAACCATAACCCTAACCCCTAACCCTAACCCAAACCCTAACCCTAAGCCCTAACCCTAACCCCTAACCCTAACCCTAACCCCTAACCCTAACCCCTAACCCTAGCCCTAGCCCTAACCCCTAACCCTAACCCTTAAACCTAACCCTAACCCTACCCTAACCCTAACCCTAACCCTAACCCCTAACCCTAAGCCCTAACCCTAACCCTAACCACAAACCCTAACCCTAACCCTAACCCCTAACCCTAAACCCTAACCCTAACCCTAAACCTAAACCCGAACCCGATTCCGAACCTGAACCCTAAACCTAACCCTAATCCTATCCCCTAACACTAACCCCTAACCCCTAACCCTAACCCCTAACCCTAACCCCTAACCCTAAACCTAACCCTACCCCTACCCCTAACCCTAATCCCTAACCCCAACCCTAACCCCTAACACTAACCCCTAACACTAACCCTAAACCCTAACCCTAACCCTGACCCCTAACCCTAACCCTAACCCTAACCGAAACCCTAACCCTAACCCTAAGCCTAACCCCTAACCCTAACCCTAACCCCAAACCCTAACCCTAACGCCTAACCCTAACCCTATCCCTAACCACTAACCCTAACCCCAACCCCTAACCCTAACCCTAACCCCAACCCCAACCCCAACCCCTAACCCTAACACTAACCCCTAACCCTAACCCTAACCCCAACACTAACCCTAACCCCTAAACCTAACCCGAACCCCTAACCCTATCCCTAACCCTACCCTAACCCTAACTCTAACCCCAACCCTAACCCTAACCCCTAACCCTAACCCTAACCCCTAACCCTATCCCTAACCCTACCCTTACCACTAACCCTAACCCTAACCCTAACCCCAACCCCCACCCTAACCCTAACCCCTAACCCTAACCCCTAACCCTAACCCTAACCCCTAACCCTAACCCTAACCCTAACCCAAAACCTAACCCTAACCCCTAACCCTAACTCTAACCCCAACCCCAACCCCAACCCCTAACCCTAACGCTAACCCCTAGCCCTAACCCTAACCCCTAACCCTAACCCCAACTTTAACCCCTAACCCTAACCCCTAACCCTAACCCTAACCCAAACCTAACCCTACCCTAACCCTAACCCTAACCCCTAACCCTAACCCAAACCCTAACCCTAACCCCTAACCCTAACCCAAACCCGTAACCCTAACCCTAACAGTAACCCTTAACCCTAACGCTAACCCAAACCCTAACCCTAACCCCTAACCCTAACCCTAACCCCTAAACCTAACCCTAACACCTAACCCTAACCCTATCCCTAACCCAACCCTAACCCTAACCCAAACCCTAACCCTAACCCTACCCTAACCCTAACCCTAACCCAAACCCTAACCCTAACCCTAACCCCTAACCCTAACCCTAACCCCTAACCCTAACCCTAACACCGAACCCGAACCCGAACCCGAACCCTAAACCTAACCCTAATCCTATCCCCTAACCCTAACCCCTAACCCCTAACCCTAACCCTAACCCTAAACCCAAACCCGAACCCTAACCCCTAACCCTAACCCTAACTCCAACCCGAACCCCTAACCCTAACCACTTATCCTAACCCCTAACCCTAACCCTAACCCCTAACCCTAACCCTAACCCCTAACCCTAACCCTAACCCCTAACCCTAACCCCAAACACGAACCCGAACCCGAACCCTAAACCTAACCCTAATCCTATCCCCTAACCCTAACCCCTAACCCCTAACCCTAACCCCTAACCCTAACCCCTAACCCTAACCCTAACGCCTAACCCTAACCCTAAACCCTAACCCTAACCCCTAACCCTAACCCCTAACCCAAACCCTAACCCTAACACTAACCCCTACCTTAACCCTAACCCTAAACCCTAACCCTACCCTAACCCTAACCCTAACCCATCCCTAACCCTAAACCCTAACCCTAACCCTAACCCCCTAACCCTAAACCTAACCCCTAACCCTAACCCTAAACCCTAACCCTAACGCTAACCCTACCCTAACCCTACCCGTACCACTAACCCTAACCCTAACCCTAACCCCTAACCCTAATCCTAACCCCAACCCCAACCCTAACCCTAACCCCTAATCCTAACCCCTAACCCTAACCCCTAATCCTAACCCTAACCCTAACGCCTAACCCTAACCCTAACCCCTAACCCAAACCCCAACCCCTAACTCTAACCCTAACCCCAACGCGAACCCCAACCCCTAACCCTAACCCTAACACCTAACCCTAACCCTAACCCTAACCCCAACCATAACCCTAACCCCTAACCCTAACCCTAACCCCTAACCCTATCCCTAACCCTACCCTAACCCTAACCCAACCCTAACCCTAACACTAACCCCAACCCCTAACCCTAACACTAACCACTAACCCTAACCCCTAACCCTAACCCTAACCCCTAACCCTCAGTCCTGACACTGACCCTGACACTGACCCTAACGCTAACCCCTGACCCTGACCCTGACCCTAACCCCTGACCCGGACCCTGACCCTAACCCTAACCCTAA
>NW_027183226.1:0-39094 GCF_041146395.1 Eulemur rufifrons | reverse complement strand
CTGCCTTGATCCAAGAAGTATGCCGCAGAGCTTTTCAATTAACCACTACGTTGAAAATTATTTGCAGGTGTTCAGCGTTTCAGCATAATTGTGAGACCTTTGTTTGTGCCTCCTGAAACCCAAGAAGGCTGCGACGGACATAATTATGCTGAGGAGTAGCTGACTTGGTGTTGCCTATTTTTGTTAGTGGAGACTGACAAGAAGCCATTCTTCTAAGTATCATCCCACCACCATTTTTCCATTGTTTTAAAATGCAGGGAAATTTTGCAAGTTAGCATTATAATTAGTAGCTGGAGGCTACGGTGTTTTGTTTTTTTTTTTTTCCTGTGGGGTCGGTGTGGATGTGTTGGTCAGGCCCTCTGTCAGTTCCCCGGTTGGTTTTCATTATCCCCAGAGAGGAGAAGTGGGTATTAGTATGGCAGGTGAAAACTGCGGATCTGTTTCAGAGAATTAAACAGGATACGCAGGGTAATCCCGTTCCTTTAAGAATCCTTTGCTTCATGAGCTGGGAATCCATCATGGTTCTATATACTTGTCTCTGCGTGGGCACAGGAAACTGGCTAGTACCAAGATGTATGCTGGAGAGTTTTCAAATTAACCAGTACGTTGAAAATTATTTGCAGGTTTTCAGCGTTTCACCATAATTTTGATAACGTTTGTATGTCCCTCCTGAAACCCAAGAAGGCTGCGACGGACATAACTATGCTGAGGAGTAGCTGACTTGGTGTTGCCTATTTTTGTTAGTGGAGACTGACAAGAAGCCATTCTTCTAAGTTTCATCCCACCACCATTTTTCCATTGTTTTAAAATGCAGGGAAATTTTGCAAGTTAGCATTATAATTAGTAGCTGGAGGGTACGGTTTTTTTTTTGTGTGTGGTCGATGTGGATGGGGGGGTAAGGCCCTCTGTCAGTTCGCTGGTTAGTTTTTATTATCCCCAGAGAGGAGAAGTGGGCATGTGTTTGGCAGGTGAAAAGGGCGGATTCTGTTTCAGAGAATTAACGATGATCCCCATGGTCATCCCGTTCCTTTAATAATCCTTTACTTCATCAGCTGGAAATCCACCATGGTTCTCTATACTCCTCTTTGCGTGGGAACAGGTAACTGCCTTGTTCCAAGAAGTATGCCGCAGAGATTTTCAATTAACCACTACGTTGAAAATAATTTGCAGGTGTTCAGCGTTTTACCATAATTGTGAGAACCTTGTTTGTGCCTCCTGAAACCCAAGAAGGCTGCGACGGACATAACTATTCTGAGGAGTAGCTGACTTGGTGTTGCCTAATTTTGTTAGTGGAGACTGACAAGAAGCCATTCTTCTAAGTATCATCCCACCACCATTTTTCCATTGTTTTAAAATGCAGGGAAATTTTGCAAGTTAGCATTATAATTAGTAGCTGGAGGGTACGGTTTTTTTTTTTTTTTTGTAGTCGATGTGGATGGTGGGGGTCAGGCCTTCTGTCAGTTCGCTGGTTAGTTTTTATTATCCCCAGAGAGGAGAAGTGGGCATGTGTTTGGCAGGTGAAAAGGGCGGATTCCGTTTCATAGAATTAACGATGATCCCCATGGTCATCCCATTCCTTTAATACTCCTTTACTTCATCAGCTGGAAATCCACCTTGGTTCTATATACTCCTCTTTGCGTGGGAACAGGTAACTGCCTTGTTCCAAGAAGTATGCCGCAGAGCTTTTCAATTAACCAGTACGTTGAAAATTATTTGCAGGTGTTCAGCCTTTCACCATAATTGTGATAACGTTTGTTTGTGCCTCCTGACCCCAAGAAGGCTGCGACGGACATAACTATGCTGAGGAGTAGCTGACTTGGTTTTGCCTATTTTTTTAGTGGAGACTGACAAGAATCCATTCTTGTATGTATCATCTCACCATCATTTTTCCATTGTTTAAAAATGCAGGAAAATTTTGCAAGTTAGCATTATAATTAGTAGCTGGAGGCTATGGTGTTTTGTTTTTTTTTTTTTTTTCCTGTGGGGTCGGTGTGGATGTGTTGGTCAGGCCCTCTGTCAGTTCCCCGGTTGGTTTTTATTATCCCCAGAGAGGAGAAGTGGGTATTAGTATGGCAGGTGAAAACTGTGGATCTGTTTCAGAGAATTAAACAGGATCCGCATGGTAATCCCGTTCCTTTAAGAATCCTTTGCTTCCTGAGCTGGGAATCCACCATGGTTCTATATACTTGTCTATGCGTGGGCACAGGAAACTGGCTAGTTCCAAGAAGTATGCCTCAGAGCTTTTCAATTAACCAGTATGTTGACAATCCTTTGCAGGTTTTCAGCGTTTCACCATAATTGTGATAACGTGTGTATGTGCCTACTGAAACCAAATATGACTGCTACGGACATAACTATGCTGAGGCGTAGCTGACTTGGTGTTGCCTATTTTTGTCAGTGGAGACTGACAAGAAGCCATTCTTCTAAGTATCATCCCACCATCATTTCTCCATTGTTTAAAAATGCAGGGAAATTTTGCAAATTGGCATTATAATTAGTAGCTGGAGGGTACTTTTTTGTTTTGTGGGGTCGGTCAGGATGGGTGTTCAGGCCCTCTGTCAGATCGCTGGTTTGTTTTTATTATCCCCAGAGAAGAGTAGTGGGCATGTGTTTGGCAGGTGAAAAGTGCGGATTCTGTTTCAGAGAATTAAACAGGATCCGCATGGTCATCTCATTCCTTTAAGAATCCTTTGCTTCATCAGCTGGGATTCCACCATGTTTCTATATACTCCTCTATGCGTGGGCACAGGTACCTGGCTGGTTCCAAGAATTATGCTGGAGAGTTTTCAAATTAACCAGTACGTTGAAAATTATTTGCAGTTTTTCAGCGTTTCTCCATAATTTTGATAACGTTCGTATGTCCCTCCTGAAACCCAAGAAGGCTGCGACGGACATAACTATGCTGAGGAGTAGCTGACTTGGTGTTGCCTATTTTTGTTAGTGGAGACAGACAAGAAGCCATTCTTCTAAGTATGATCCCACCACCATTTTTCCATTGTTTAAAAATGCAGGAAAATTTTGCAAGTTAGCATTATAATTAATAGCTGGAGGCAACGGTGTTTTTTTTTTTTTTTTTTCCTGTGCGGTCGGTGTGGATGTGTTGGTCAGGCCCTCTGTCAGTTCCCCGGTTTGTTTTTATTATCCCCAGAGAGGAGAAGTGGGTATTAGTATGGCAGGTGAAAACTGCGGATCTGTTTCAGAGAATTAAACAGGATCCGCATGGTAATCCCGTTCCTTTAAGAATCGTTTGCTTCATGAGCTGGGAATCCACCATGGTTCTATATACTCCTCTTTGAATGGGAACAGGTAACTGGCTTGTTCCAAGAAGTATGCCTCAGAGCTGTTCAATTAACCAGTATGTTGAAAATGCTTTGCAGGTTTTCCTCGTTTCACCATAATTGTGATAACTTTTGTACGTCCCTCCTGAATACCAAGAAGGCTGCGACGGACATAACTATGCTGAGGAGTAGGTGACTTGGTGTTGCCTACTTTTGTTAGTGGAGACAGACAAAAAGCCATTCTTCTAAGTATGATCCCACCACCATTTTTCCATTGTTTTAAAATGCAGGGAAATTTTGCAAGTTAGCATTATAATTAGTAGCTGTAGGGTACGGTTTCTTTTTTTGTGTGTGGTCGATGTGGAAGGGGGGGGTCAGGCTCTCTGTCAGTTCGCTGGTTAGTTTTTATTATCCCCAGAGAGGAGAAGTGGGCATGTGTTTGGCAGGTAAAAAGGGCGGATTCTGTTTCAGAGAATTAACTATGATCCCCATGGTCATCCCGTTCCTTTAATAATCCTTTACTTCATCAGCTGGAAATCCACCATGGTTCTATATACTCCTCTTTGCGTGGGAACAGGTAACTGGCTTGTTCCAAGAAGTATGCCGCAGAGCTTTTCAATTAACCAGTACGTTGAAAATTATTTGCAGGTGTTCAGCGTTTCACCATAATTGTGATAACGTTTGTTTGTGCCTCCTGAAACCCAAGAAGGCTGCGATGGACATAGCTATGCTGAGGAGTAGCTGACTTGGTGTTGCCTATTTTTGTTAGTGGAGACTGACAAGAAGCCATTCTTCTAAGTATCATCCCACCACCATTTTTCCCTTGTTTTAAAATGCAGGGAAATTTTGCAAGTTAGCATTATAATTAGTAGCTGGAGGGTACGGTTTATTTTTTGTGTGTGTGGTCGATGTGGATGGGGGGGTCAGGCCCTCTGTCAGTTCGCTGGTTAGTTTTTATTATCCCCAGAGAGGAGAAGTGGGCATGTGTTTGGCAGGTGAAAAGGGCGGATTCTGTTTCAGAGAATTAACTATGATCCCCATGGTCATCCCGTTCCTTTAATAATCCTTTACTTCATCAGCTGGAAATCCACCATGGTTCTATATACTCCTCTTTGCGTGGGAACAGGTAACTGCCTTGTTCCAAGAAGTATGCCGCAGAGCTTTTCAATTAACCACTACGTTGAAAATTATTTGCAGGTGTTCAGCGTTTCACCATAATTGTGAGAACCTTTGTTTGTGCCTCCTGAAACCCAAGAAGGCTGCGACGGACATAACTATGCTGAGGAGTAGCTGACTTGGTGTTGCCTATTTATGTTAGTGGAGACTGACAAGAAGCCATTCTTCTAAGTATCATCCCACCACCATTTTTCCATTGTTTTAAAATGCAGGGAAATCTTGCAAGTTAGCATTATAATTAGTAGCTGGAGGCTACGGTGTTTTTTTTTTTTTTTTTTCCTGTGGGGTCGGTGTGGATGTGTTGGTCAGGCCCTCTGTCAGTTCCCCGGTTGGTTTTTATTATCCCCAGAGAGGAGAAGTGGGTATTAGTATGGCAGGTGAAAACTGCGGATCTGTTTCAGAGAATTCAACAGGATCCTCATGGTAATCCCGTTCCTTTAACAATCCTTTGCTTCATGAGCTGGGAATCCACCATGGTTCTATATACTCCTCTTTGCGTGGGAACAGGTAACTGGCTTGTTCCAAGAAGTATGCCTCAGAGCTTTTCAATTAACCAGTATGTTGAAAATCCTTTGCAGGTTTTGAGCGTTTCACCATAATTGTGATAACGTGTGTATGTGCCTACTGAAACCAAATATGGCTGCTACGGACATAACTATGCTGAGGCGTAGCTGACTTGGTGTTGCCTATTTTTGTCAGTGGAGACTGACAAGAAGCCATTCTTCTAAGTATCATCCCACCATCATTTCTCCATTGTTTAAAAATGCAGGGAAATTTTGCAAATTGGCATTATAATTAGTAGCTGGAGGGTACTTTTTTGTTTTGTGGGGTCGGTCAGGATGGGTGTTCAGGCCCTCTGTCAGATCGCTGGTTTGTTTTTATTATCCCCAGAGAAGAGTAGTGGGCATGTGTTTGGCAGGCGAAAAGTGCGGATTCTGTTTCAGAGAATTAAACAGGATCCGCATGGTCACCTCATTCCTTTAAGAATCCTTTACTTCAAAAGCTGGGATTCCACCATGGTTCTATATACACCTCTTTGCGTGGGCACAGGTACCTGGCTTGTTCCAAGAATTATGCTGGAGAGTTTTCAAATTAAGCAGTACGTTGAAAATTATTTGCAGGTTTTCAGCGTTTCACCATAATTTTGATAACGTTTGTATGTCCCTCCTGAAACCCAAGAAGGCTGCGACGGACATGACTATGCTGAGGAGTAGCTGACTTGGTGTTGCCTATTTTTGTTAGTGGAGACAGACAAGAAGCCATTCTTCTAAGTATCATCCCACCACCATTTTTCCATTGTTTTAAAATGCAGGGAAATTTTGCAAGTTAGCATTATAATTAGTAGCTGGAGGGTACGGTTTTTCTTGTGTGTGTGGTCGATGTGGATGGTGGGGGTCAGGCCCTCTGTCAGTTCGCTGGTTAGTTTTTATTATCCCCAGAGAGGAGAAGTGGGCATGTGTTTGGCAGGTGAAAAGGGCGGATTCTGTTTCAGAGAATTAACGATGATTCCCATGGTCATCCCGTTCCTTTAATAATCCTTTACTCCATCAGCTGGAAATCCACCATGGTTCTATATACTCCTCTTTGCGTGGGAACAGGTAACTGCCTTGATCCAAGAAGTATGCCGCAGAGCTTTTCAATTAACCACTACGTTGAAAATTATTTGCAGGTGTTCAGCGTTTCACCATAATTGTGATAACGTGTGTTTTTGCGTCCTGAAACCCAAGAATGCTGCGACGGACATAACTATGCTGAGGAGTAGCTGACTTGGTGTTGCCTATTTTTGTTAGTGGAGACAGACAAGAAGCCATTCTTCTAAGCATCATCCAACCACCATTTTTCCATTGTTTTAAAATGCAGGGAAATTTTGCAAGTTAGCATTATAATTAGTGCTGGAGGGTACGGTTTTTTTTTTGTGTGTGGTCGAAGTGGATGTGGGGGGGATCAGGCCCTCTGTCAGTTCACTGGTTAGTTTTTATTATCCCCAGAGAGGAGAAGTGGGCATGTGTTTGGCAGGTGAAAAGGACGGATTCTGTTTCAGAGAATTAACGATGATCCCCATGGTCATCCCGTTCCTTTAATAATCCTTTACTTCATCAGCTGGAAATCCACCATGGTTCTCTATACTCATCTTTGCGTGGGAACAGGTAACTGCCTTGTTCCAAGAAGTATGCCGCAGAGCTTTTCAATTAACCTCTACGTTGAAAATTATTTGCAGGTGTTCAGCGTTTCACCATAATTGTGAGACCTTTGTTTGTGCCTCCTGAAACCCAAGAAGGCTGCGACGGACATAATTATGCTGAGGAGTAGCTGACTTGGTGTTGCCTATTTTTGTTAGTGGAGACTGACAAGAAGCCATTCTTCTAAGTATCATCCCACCACCATTTTTCCATTGTTTTAAAATGCAGGGAAATTTTGCAAGTTAGCATTATAATTAGTAGCTGGAGGCTACGGTGTTTTGTTTTTTTTTTTTTCCTGTGGGGTCGGTGTGGATGTGTTGGTCAGGCCCTCTGTCAGTTCCCCGGTTGGTTTTCATTATCCCCAGAGAGGAGAAGTGGGTATTAGTATGGCAGGTGAAAACTGCGGATCTGTTTCAGAGAATTAAACAGGATACGCAGGGTAATCCCGTTCCTTTAAGAATCCTTTGCTTCATGAGCTGGGAATCCATCATGGTTCTATATACTTGTCTCTGCGTGGGCACAGGAAACTGGCTAGTACCAAGATGTATGCTGGAGAGTTTTCAAATTAACCAGTACGTTGAAAATTATTTGCAGGTTTTCAGGGTTTCACCATAATTTTGATAACGTTTGTATGTCCCTCCTGAAACCCAAGAAGGCTGCGACGGACATAACTATGCTGAGGAGTAGCTGACTTGGTGTTGCCTATTTTTGTTAGTGGAGACTGACAAGAAGCCATTCTTCTAAGTTTCATCCCACCACCATTTTTCCATTGTTTTAAAATGCAGGGAAATTTTGCAAGTTAGCATTATAATTAGTAGCTGGAGGGTACGGATTTTTTTTTGTGTGTGGTCGATGTGGATGGGGGGGTAAGGCCCTCTGTCAGTTCGCTGGTTAGTTTTTATTATCCCCAGAGAGGAGAAGTGGGCATGTGTTTGGCAGGTGAAAAGGGCGGATTCTGTTTCAGAGAATTAACGATGATCCCCATGGTCATCCCGTTCCTTTAATAATCCTTTACTTCATCAGCTGGAAATCCACCATGGTTCTCTATACTCCTCTTTGCGTGGGAACAGGTAACTGCCTTGTTCCAAGAAGTATGCCGCAGAGCTTTTCAATTAACCACTACGTTGAAAATAATTTGCAGGTGTTCAGCGTTTCACCATAATTGTGAGAACCTTGTTTGTGCCTCCTGAAACCCAAGAAGGCTGCGACGGACATAACTATTCTGAGGAGTAGCTGACTTGGTGTTGCCTAATTTTGTTAGTGGAGACTGACAAGAAGCCATTCTTCTAAGTATCATCCCACCACCATTTTTCCATTGTTTTAAAATGCAGGGAAATTTTGCAAGTTAGCATTATAATTAGTAGCTGGAGGGTACGGTTTTTTTTTTTTTTTTTTTGTGGTCGATGTGGATGGTGGGGGTCAGGCCTTCTGTCAGTTCGCTGGTTAGTTTTTATTATCCCCAGAGAGGAGAAGTGGGCATGTGTTTGGCAGGTGAAAAGGGCGGATTCTGTTTCATAGAATTAACGATGATCCCCATGGTCATCCCGTTCCTTTAATACTCCTTTACTTCATCAGCTGGAAATCCACCTTGGTTCTATATACTCCTCTTTGCGTGGGAACAGGTAACTGCCTCGTTCCAAGAAGTATGCCGCAGAGCTTTTCAATTAACCAGTACGTTGAAAATTATTTGCAGGTGTTCAGCCTTTCACCATAATTGTGATAACGTTTGTTTGTGCCTCCTGACCCCAAGAAGGCTGCGACGGACATAACTATGCTGAGGAGTAGCTGACTTGGTTTTGCCTATTTTTTTAGTGGAGACTGACAAGAATCCATTCTTGTATGTATCATCTCACCATCATTTTTCCATTGTTTAAAAATGCAGGAAAATTTTGCAAGTTAGCATTATAATTAGTAGCTGGAGGCTATGGTGTTTTGTTTTTTTTTTTTTTTTCCTGTGGGGTCGGTGTGGATGTGTTGGTCAGGCCCTCTGTCAGTTCCCCGGTTGGTTTTTATTATCCCCAGAGAGGAGATGTGGGTATTAGTATGGCAGGTGAAAACTGTGGATCTGTTTCAGAGAATTAAACAGGATCCGCAGGGTAATCCCGTTCCTTTAAGAATCCTTTGCTTCCTGAGCTGGGAATCCACCATGGTTCTATATACTTGTCTATGCGTGGGCACAGGAAACTGGCTAGTTCCAAGAAGTATGCCTCAGAGCTTTTCAATTAACCAGTATGTTGACAATCCTTTGCAGGTTTTCAGCGTTTCACCATAATTGTGATAACGTGTGTATGTGCCTACTGAAACCAAATATGACTGCTACGGACATAACTATGCTGAGGCGTAGCTGACTTGGTGTTGCCTATTTTTGTCAGTGGAGACTGACAAGAAGCCATTCTTCTAAGTATCATCCCACCATCATTTCTCCATTGTTTAAAAATGCAGGGAAATTTTGCAAATTGGCATTATAATTAGTAGCTGGAGGGTACTTTTTTGTTTTGTGGGGTCGGTCAGGATGGGTGTTCAGGCCCTCTGTCAGATCGCTGGTTTGTTTTTATTATCCCCAGAGAAGAGTAGTGGGCATGTGTTTGGCAGGTGAAAAGTGCGGATTCTGTTTCAGAGAATTAAACAGGATCCGCATGGTCATCTCATTCCTTTAAGAATCCTTTGCTTCATCAGCTGGGATTCCACCATGTTTCTATATACTCCTCTATGCGTGGGCACAGGTACCTGGCTGGTTCCAAGAATTATGCTGGAGAGTTTTCAAATTAACCAGTACGTTGAAAATTATTTGCAGTTTTTCAGCGTTTCTCCATAATTTTGATAACGTTCGTATGTCCCTCCTGAAACCCAAGAAGGCTGCGACGGACATAACTATGCTGAGGAGTAGCTGACTTGGTGTAGCCTATTTTTGTTAGTGGAGACAGACAAGAAGCCATTCTTCTAAGTATGATCCCACCACCGTTTTTCCATTGTTTAAAAATGCAGGAAAATTTTGCAAGTTAGCATTATAATTAATAGCTGGAGGCAACGGTGTTTTTTTTTTTTTTTTTTCCTGTGCGGTCGGTGTGGATGTGTTGGTCAGGCCCTCTGTCAGTTCCCCGGTTTGTTTTTATTATCCCCAGAGAGGAGAAGTGGGTATTAGTATGGCAGGTGAAAACTGCGGATCTGTTTCAGAGAATTAAACAGGATCCGCATGGTAATCCCGTTCCTTTAAGAATCCTTTGCTTCATGAGCTGGGAATCCACCATGGTTCTATATACTCCTCTTTGAATGGGAACAGGTAACTGGCTTGTTCCAAGAAGTATGCCTCAGAGCTGTTCAATTAACCAGTATGTTGAAAATCCTTTGCAGGTTTTCCTCGTTTCACCATAATTGTGATAACTTTTGTACGTCCCTCCTGAATACCAAGAAGGCTGCGACGGACATAACTATGCTGAGGAGTAGGTGACTTGGTGTTGCCTACTTTTGTTAGTGGAGACAGACAAAAAGCCATTCTTCTAAGTATGATCCCACCACCATTTTTCCATTGTTTTAAAATGCAGGGAAATTTTGCAAGTTAGCATTATAATTAGTAGCTGTAGGGTACGGTTTCTTTTTTTGTGTGTGGTCGATGTGGAAGGGGGGGGTCAGGCTCTCTGTCAGTTCGCTGGTTAGTTTTTATTATCCCCAGAGAGGAGAAGTGGGCATGTGTTTGGCAGGTAAAAAGGGCGGATTCTGTTTCAGAGAATTAACTATGATCCCCATGGTCATCCCGTTCCTTTAATAATCCTTTACTTCATCAGCTGGAAATCCACCATGGTTCTATATACTCCTCTTTGGGTGGGAACAGGTAACTGGCCTGTTCCAAGAAGTATGCCGCAGAGCTTTTCAATTAACCAGTACGTTGAAAATTATTTGCAGGTGTTCAGCGTTTCACCATAATTGTGATAACGTTTGTTTGTGCCTCCTGAAACCCAAGAAGGCTGCGATGGACATAGCTATGCTGAGGAGTAGCTGACTTGGTGTTGCCTATTTTTGTTAGTGGAGACTGACAAGAAGCCGTTCTTCTAAGTATGATCCCACCACCATTTTTCCCTTGTTTTAAAATGCAGGGAAATTTTGCAAGTTAGCATTATAATTAGTAGCTGGAGGGTACGGTTTATTTTTTTTGTGTGTGGTCGATGTGGATGGGGGGGTCAGGCCCTCTGTCAGTTCGCTGGTTAGTTTTTATTATCCCCAGAGAGGAGAAGTGGGCATGTGTTTGGCAGGTGAAAAGGGCGGATTCTGTTTCAGAGAATTAACGATGATCCCCATGGTCATCCCGTTCCTTTAATAATCCTTTACTTCATCAGCTGGAAATCCACCATGGTTCTATATACTCCTCTTTGCGTGGGAACAGGTAACTGCCTTGTTCCAAGAAGTATGCCGCAGAGCTTTTCAATTAACCACTACGTTGAAAATTATTTGCAGGTGTTCAGCGTTTCACCATAATTGTGAGAACCTTTGTTTGTGCCTCCTGAAACCCAAGAAGGCTGCGACGGACATAACTATGCTGAGGAGTAGCTGACTTGGTGTTGCCTATTTATGTTAGTGGAGACTGACAAGAAGCCATTCTTCTAAGTATCATCCCACCACCATTTTTCCATTGTTTTAAAATGCAGGGAAATTTTGCAAGTTAGCATTATAATTAGTAGCTGGAGGCTACGGTGTTTTTTTTTTTTTTTTTTTCCTGTGGGGTCGGTGTGGATGTGTTGGTCAGGCCCTCTGTCAGTTCCCCGGTTGGTTTTTATTATCCCCAGAGAGGAGAAGTGGGTATTAGTATGGCAGGTGAAAACTGCGGATCTGTTTCAGAGAATTCAACAGGATCCTCATGGTAATCCCGTTCCTTTAACAATCCTTTGCTTCATGAGCTGGGAATCCACCATGGTTCTATATACTCCTCTTTGCGTGGGAACAGGTAACTGGCTTGTTCCAAGAAGTATGCCTCAGAGCTTTTCAATTAACCAGTATGTTGAAAATCCTTTGCAGGTTTTCAGCGTTTCACCATAATTGTGATAACGTGTGTATGTGCCTACTGAAACCAAATATGGCTGCTACGGACATAACTATGCTGAGGAGTAGCTGACTTGGTGTTGCCTATTTATGTTAGTGGAGACTGACAAGAAGCCATTCTTCTAAGTATCATCCCACCATCATTTCTCCATTGTTTAAAAATGCAGGGAAATTTTGCAAATTGGCATTATAATTAGTAGCTGGAGGGTACTTTTTTGTTTTGTGGGGTCGGTCAGGATGGGTGTTCAGGCCCTCTGTCAGATCGCTGGTTTGTTTTTATTATCCCCAGAGAAGACTAGTGGGCATGTGTTTGGCAGGCGAAAAGTGCGGATTCTGTTTCAGAGAATTAAACAGGATCCGCATGGTCACCTCATTCCTTTAAGAATCCTTTACTTCAAAAGCTGGGATTCCACCATGGTTCTATATACACCTCTTTGCGTGGGCACAGGTACCTGGCTTGTTCCAAGAATTATGCTGGAGAGTTTTCAAATTAACCAGTACGTTGAAAATTATTTGCAGGTTTTCAGCGTTTCACCATAATTTTGATAACGTTTGTATGTCCCTCCTGAAACCCAAGAAGGCTGCGACGGACATAACTATGCTGAGGAGTAGCTGACTTGGTGTTGCCTATTTTTGTTAGTGGAGACAGACAAGAAGCCATTCTTCTAAGTATCATCCCACCACCATTTTTCCATTGTTTTAAAATGCAGGGAAATTTTGCAAGTTAGCATTATAATTAGTAGCTGGAGGGTACGGTTTTTCTTGTGTGTGTGGTCGATGTGGATGGGGGGGGTCAGGCCCTCTGTCAGTTCGCTGGTTAGTTTTTATTATCCCCAGAGAGGAGAAGTGGGCATGTGTTTGGCAGGTGAAAAGGGCGGATTCTGTTTCAGAGAATTAACGATGATTCCCATGGTCATCCCGTTCCTTTAATAATCCTTTACTCCATCAGCTGGAAATCCACCATGGTTCTATATACTCCTCTTTGCGTGGGAACAGGTAACTGCCTTGATCCAAGAAGTATGCCGCAGAGCTTTTCAATTAACCACTACGTTGAAAATTATTTGCAGGTGTTCAGCGTTTCACCATAATTGTGATAACGTGTGTTTTTGCGTCCTGAAACCCAAGAATGCTGCGACGGACATAACTATGCTGAGGAGTAGCTGACTTGGTGTTGCCTATTTTTGTTAGTGGAGACTGACAAGAAGCCATTCTTCTAAGTATCATCCCACCACCATTTTTCCATTGTTTTAAAATGCAGGGAAATTTTGCAATTGAGCATTATAATTAGTAGCTGGAGGGTACGGATTTTTTTTTTATGTGTGGTGGATGTGGATGGGGGTGGGGTCAGGCCCTCTGTCAGTTCGCTGGTTAGTTTTTATTATCCCCAGAGAGGAGAAGTGGGCATGTGTTTGGCAGGTGAAAAGGGCGGATTCTCTTTCAGAGAATTAACGATGATCCCCATGGTCATCCCGTTCCTTTAATAATCCTTTACTTCATCAGCTGGAAATCCACCATGGTTCTATATACTCCTCTTTGCGTGGGAACAGGTAACTGCGTTGTTCCAAGAAGTATGCCGCAGAGGTTTTCAATTAACCACTACGTTGAAAATTATTTGCAGGTGTTCAGCGTTTCACCATAATTGTCATAACGTGTGTTTGTGCCTCCTGAAACCCAAGAAGGCTGCGAGGGACATAACTATGCTGAGGAGTAGCTGACTTGGTGTTGCCTATTTTTGTTAGTGGAGACTGACAAGAAGCCATTCTTCTAAGTATCATCCCACCACCATTTTTCCATTGTTTTAACATGCAGGGAAATTTTGCAATTTGGCATTATAATTAGTAGCTGGAGGGTACTTTTTTGTTTTGTGGGGTCGGTCAGGATGGGTGTTCAGGCCCTCTGTCAGATCGCTGGTTTGTTTTTATTATCCCCAGAGAAGAGTAGTGGGCATGTGTTTGGCAGGCAAAAAGTGCGAATTCTGTTTCAGAGAATTAAACAGGATCCGCATGGTCACCTCATTCCTTTAAGAATCCCCTACTTCAAAAGCTGGGATTCCACCATGTTTCTATATACACCTCTTTGCGTGGGCACTGGTACCTGGCTTGTTCCAAGAATTATGCTGGAGAGTTTTCAAATTATCCAGTACGTTGAAAATTATTTGCAGGTTTTCAGCGTTTCACCATAATTTTGATAACGTTTGTACGTCCCTCCTGAAACCCAAGAAGGCTGCGACGGACATAATTATGCTGAGGAGTAGCTGACTTGGTGTTGCCTATTTTTGTTAGTGGAGACTGACAAGAAGCCATTCTTCTAAGTATCATCCCACCACCATTTTTCCATTGTTTTAAAATGCAGGGAAATTTTGCAAGTTAGCATTATAATTAGTTGCTGGAGGGTACGGTTTTTTTTGTGTGTGTGGTCGATGTGGATGGGGGGGTCAGGCCCTCTGTCAGTTCGCCACTTAGTTTTTATTATCCCCAGAGAGGAGAAGTGGGCATTTGTTTGGCAGGTGAAAAGGGCGGATTCTGTTTCAGAGAATTAACGATGATCCCCATTGTCATCCCGTTCCTTTAATAATCCTTTACTTCATCAGCTGGAAATCCACCATGGTTCTATATACTCCTCTTTGCGTGGGAACAGGTAACTGCCTTGTTCCAAGAAGTATGCCGCAGAGCTTTTCAATTAACCACTACGTTGAAAATTATTTGCAGGTGTTCAGCGTTTCACCATAATTGTTATAACGTGTGTTTGTGCCTCCTGAAACCCAAGAAGGCTGCGACGGACATAACTATGCTGAGGCGTAGCTGACTTGGTGTTGCCTATTTTTGTTAGTGGAGACTGTCAAGAAGCCATTCTTCTAAGTATCATCCCACCACCATTTTTCCATTGTTTTAAAATGCAGGGAAATTTTGCAAGTTAGCATTATAATTAGTAGTTGGAGGGTACGGTTTTTTTTTTGTGTGTGGTCTATGTGGATGGGGGGGTCAGGCCCCCTGTCAGTTCGCTGGTTAGCTTTTATTATCCCCAGAGAGGAGAAGTGGGCATGTGTTTTGCAGGTGAAAAAGGCGGATTCTGTTTCAGAGAATTAACGATGATCCCCATGGTCATCCCGTTCCTTTAATAATCCTTTACTTCATCAGCTGGAAATCCACCATGGTTCTATATACTCGTCTTTGCGTGGGAACAGGTAACTGCCTTGTTCCAAGAAGTATGTCGCAGAGCTTTTCAATTAACCAGTACGTTGAAAATTATTTGCAGGTGTTCAGCGTTTCACCATAATTGTGATAACGTGTGTTTGTGCCTCCTGAAACCCAAGAAGGCTGTGACGGACATAACTATGCTGAGGCGTACCTGACTTGGTGTTGCCTATTTTTGTTAGTGGAGACTGACAAGAAGCCATTCTTCTAAGTATCATCCCACCACCATTTTTCCATTGTTTTAAAATGCAGGGAAATTTTGCAAGTTAGCATTATAATTAGTAGCTGGAGGGTAGGGTTATTTTTTTGTGTGTGGTCGATGTGGATGGTGGGGTTCAGGCCCTCTGTCAGTTCGCTGGTTAGTTTTTATTATCCCCAGAGAGGAGAAGTGGGCATGTGTTTGGCAGGTGAAAAGGGCGGATTCTGTTTCAGAGAATTAAAGATGATCCCCATGGTCATCCCGTTCCTTTAATAACCCTTTACTTCATCGGCTGGAAATCCACCACAGTTCTATAAACTCCTCTTTGCGTGGCAACAGGTAACTGGCTTGTTCCAAGAAGTATGCCGCAGAGCTATTCAATTAACCAGTACGTTGAAAATTATTTGCAGGTGTTCAGCGTTTCACCATAATTGTGATAACGTTTGTTTGTGCCTCCTGAACCCCAAGAAGGCTGCGACGGACATAACTATGCTGAGGCGTAGCTGATTTTGTGTTGCTTATTTTTGTTAGTGGAGACAGACAAGAAGACATTCTTCTAAGTATGATCCCACCACCATATTTCCATTGCTTTAAAATGCAGGGAAATTTTGCAAGTTAGCGTTATAATTAGTAGCTGGAGGGTACGGTTTTTTTTTTGTGTGTGTGGTCCATGTGGATGGGGGGCGGTCAGGCCCTCTGTCAGTTCGCTGGTTTGTTTTTATTATCCCCAGAGAGGAGAAGTCGGTATTAGTATGGCAGGTGAAAACCGTGGATCTGTTTCAGAGAATTAAACAGGATCCGCATGGTAATCCCGTTCCTTTAAGAATCCTTTGCTTCATTAGCTGGGAATCCACCATGGTTCTATATACTCCTCTTTGCGTGGGTACAGGTAACTGGCTTGTTCCAAGAAGTATGCCTCAGAGCTTTTCAATTAACCAGTATGTTGAAATCCTTTGCAGGTTTTCCTCGTTTCACCATAATTGTGATAACGTGTATATGTGCCTACTGAAACCAAATATGGCTGCTACGGACATAACTATGCTGAGGTGTAGCTGACTTGGTGTTGCCTATTTTTGTCAGTGGAGACTGACAAGAAGCCATTCTTGTAAGTATGATCCCACCATCATTTCTCCATTGTTTAAAAATGCAGGGAAATTTTTCAAATTGGCATTATAATTAGTAGCTGGAGGGTACTTTTTTGTTTTGTGGGGTCGGTCAGGATGGGTGTTCAGGCCCTCTGTCATATCGCTGGTTTGTTTTTATTATCCCCAGAGAAGAGTAGTGGGCATGTGTTTGGCAGGTGAAAGAGCGGATTCTGTTTCAGAGAATTAAACAGGATCCGCATGGTCATCTCATTCCTTTAAGAATCCTTTGCTTCATCAGCTGGGATTCCACCATGTTTCTATATACTCCTCTATGCGTGGGCACAGGTACCTGGCTTGTTCCAAGAATTATGCTGGAGAGTTTTCAAATTAACCAGTACGTTGAAAATTATTTGCAGGTTTTCAGCGTTTCACCATAATTTTGATAACGTTTGTATGTCCCTCCTGAAACCCAAGAAGGCTGCGACGGACATAACTATGCTGAGGAGTAGCTGACTTGGTGTTGCCTATTTTTGTTAGTGGAGACTGACAAGAAGCCATTCTTCTAAGTATCATCCCACCACCATTTTTCCATTGTTTTAAAATGCAGGGAAATTTTGCAAGTTAGCATTATAATTAGTAGCTGGAGGGTATGGTTTTTTTTTGTGTGTGTGGTCGATGTGGATGGGGGGGAGAGGCCCTCTGTCAGTTCACTGGTTAGTTTTTATTATCCCCGGAGAGGAGAAGTGGGCATGTGTTTGGCAGGTGAAAAGGGCGGATTCTGTTTCAGAGAATTAACGATGATCCCCATGGTCATCCCGTTCCTTTAATAATCCTTTACTTGATCAGCTGGAAATCCACCATGGTTCTATATACTCCTCTTTGCGTGGGAACAGGTAACTGGCTTGTTCCAAGAAGTATGCCGCAGACCTTTTCAATTAACCACTACGTTGAAAATTATTTGCAGGTGTTCAGCGTTTTACCTTAATTGTGATAACGTGTGTTTGTGCCTCCTGAAACCCAAGAAGGCTGCGACGGACATAAATATGCTGAAGAGTAGCTTACTTGGTGTTGCCTATTTTTGTTAGTGGAGACTGACAAGAAGCCATTCTTCTAAGTATCATCCCACCACCATTTTTCCATTGTTTTAAAATGCAGGGAAATTTTGCAAGTTAGCATTATAATTAGTAGATGGAGGGTCCAGTTTTTTTTTTGTGTGTGGTCGATGTGGATGGGGGAGTCAGGCCCTCTGTCAGTTCGCTGGTTAGTTTTTATTATCCCCAGAGAGGAGAAGTGGGCATGTGTTTGGCAGGTGAAAAGGGCGGATTCTGTTTTAGAGAATTAACGATGATCCCCATGGTCATCCCGTTCCTTTAATAATCCTTTACTTCATCAGCTGAAAATCCACCATGGTTCTCTATGCTCCTCTTTGCGTGGGAACAGGTAACTGCCTTGTTCCAAGAAGTATGCCGTAGAGTTTTCAATTAACCACTACGTTGAAAATTATTTGCATGTGTTCAGCGTTTCTCCATAATTGTGATAACGTGTGTTTGTGCCTCCTGAAACCCAAGAAGGCTGCGACGGACATAACTATGCTGAGGAGTAGCTGACTTGGTGTTGCCTATTTTTGTTAGTGGAGACAGACAAGAAGCCATTCTTCTAAGTATCATCCCACCACCATTTTTCCATTATTTTAAAATGCAGGGAAATTTTGCAAGTTAGCATTATAATCAGTAGCAGGAGGGTATAGTTTTTTTTTTGTGTGTGGTCGATGTGGATGGGGGGGGGTCAGGCCCTCAGTCAGTTCGCTGGTTAGTTTTTATATCCCCAGAGAGGAGAAGTGGGCATGTGTTTAACAGGTGAAAAGGGCGGATTCTGTTTCAGAGAATTAACGATGATCCCCATGGTCATCCCGTTCCTTTTAATCCTTTACTTCATCAGCTGGAAATCCACCATGGATCTCTATACTTCTCTTTGCGTGGGAACAGGTAACTGGCTTGTTCCAAGAAGTATGCCGCAGAGCTTTTCAAATAACCAGTACTTTCAAAATTATTTGCAGGTGTTCAGCGTTTCACCATAATTGTGAGAACCTTTGTTTGTGCCTCCTGAAACCCAAGAAGGCTGCGACGGACATAACTATGCTGAGGAGTAGCTGACTTGGTGTTGCCTATTTTTGTTAGTGGAGACTGACAAGAAGCCATTCTTCTAAGTATCATCCCACCACCATTTTTCCATTGGTTTAAAATGCAGGGAAATTTTGCAAGTTAGCATTATAATTAGTAGCTGGAGGGTACGTTTTTTTTTTTTTGTGTGTGTGGTCGATGTGAATGGTGGGGGTCAGGCCTCTGTCAGTTCGCTGGTTAGTTTTTATTTTACCCAGAGAGGAGAAGTGGGCATGTGTTTGGCAGGTGAAAAGGGCGGATTCTGTTTCAGAGAATTAACGATGATCCCCATGGTCATCCTGTTCCTTTAATAATCCTTTACTTCATCAGCTGGAAATCCACCATGGTTATATATACTCCTCTTTGCGTGGGAATAGGTAACTGGCTTGTTCCAAGAAGTATGCCCCAGAGCTTTTCAATTAACCACTACGTTGAAAATTATTTGCAGGTGTTCAGCGTTTCACCATAATTGTGATAACGTTTGTTTGTGCCTCCTGAAACCCAAGAAGGCTGCGACGGACATAACTATGCTGAGGCGTAGCTGACTTGGTTTTGCCTATTTTTGTTAGTGGAGACTGACAAGAATCCATTCTTGTAAGTATTATCTCACCATCATTTTTCCATTGTTTAAAAATGCAGAAAATTTTGCATGTTAGCATTATAATTAGTAGCTGGAGGCTACGGTGTTTTTTTTTTTTTTTTTTCCTGTGGGGTCGGTGTGGATGTGTTGGTCAGGCCCTCTGTCAGTTCGCTGGTTTGTTTTTATTATCCCCAGAGAGGAGAAGTGGGTATTAGTATGGCAGGTGAAAACTGCGGATCTGTTTCAGAGAATTAAACAGGATCCGCATGGTAATCCCGTTCCTTTAAGAATCCTTTGCTTCATGAGCTGGGAATCCACCATGGCTCTATATACTCCTCTTTGTGTGGGAACAGGTAACTGGCTAGTTCCAAGAAGTATGCCTCAGAGCTTTTCAATGAACCAGTATGTTGAAAATCCTTTGCAGGTTTTCAGCGTTTCACCATAATTGTGATAACGTTTGTATGTGCCTACTGAAACCAAATATGGCTGCTACGGACATAACTATGCTGAGGCGTAGCTGACTTGGTGTTGCCCATTTTTGTCAGTGGAGACTGACAAGAAGCCATTCTTCTAAGTATCATCCCACCATCATTTCTCCATTGTTTAAAAATGCAGGGAAATTTTGCAAATTGGCATTATAATTAGTAGCTGGAGGGTACTTTTTTGTTTTGTGGGGTCGGTCAGGATGGGTGTTCAGGCCCTCTGTCAGATCGCTGGTTTGTTTTTATTATCCCCAGAGAAGAGTAGTGGGCATGTGTTTGGCAGGTGAAAAGAGCGGATTCTGTTTCAGAGAATTAAACAGGATCCGCATGGTCATCTCATTCCTTTAAGAATCATTTGCTTCATCAGCTGGGATTCCACCATGTTTCTATATACTCCTCTATGGGTGGGCACAGGTACCTGGCTTGTTCCAAGAATTATGCTGGAGAGTTTTCAAATTAACCAGTACGTTGAACATTATTTGCAGGTTTTCAGCGTTTCACCATAATTTTGATAACGTTTGTATGTCCCTCCTGAAACCCAAGAAGGCTGCGACGGACATAACTATGCTGAGGAGTAGCTGACTTGGTGTTGCCTATTTTTGTTAGTGGAGACAGACAAGAAGCCATTCCTCTAAGTATGATCCTACCACCATTTTTCCATTGTTTTAAAATGCAGGGAAATTTTGCAAGTTAGCATTATAATTAGTAGCTGGAGGGTACGGTTTTTTTTCTTTGTGTGTGGTCGATGTGGATGGGGGGGGTCAGGCCCTCTGTCAGTTCGCTGGTTAGTTTTTATTATCCCCAGAGAGGAGAAGTGGGCATGTGTTTGGCAGGTGAAAAGGGCGGATTCTGTTTCAGAGAATTAACGATGATCCCCATGGTCATCCCGTTCCTTTAATAATCCTTTACTTCATCAGCTGGAAATCCACCATGGTTCTCTATACTCCTCTTTGCGTGGGAACAGGTAACTGGCTTGTTCCAAGAAGTATGCCGCAGAGCTTTTCAATTAACCAGTACGTTCAAAATTATTTTCAGGTGTTCAGCGTTTCACCATAATTGTGATAACGTGTGTTTGTGCCTCCTGAAACCCAAGAAGGCTGCGACGGACATAACTATGCTGAGGAGTAGCTGACTTGGTGGTGCCTATTTTTGTTAGTGGAGACTGACAAGAAGCCATTCTTCTAAGTATCATCCCACCACCATTTTTCCAGTGTTTTAAAATGCAGGGAAATTTTGCAAGTTAGCATTATAATTAGTAGCTGGAGGGTACGGTTTTTTTTTTTGTGTGTGGTCGATGTGGATGGGGGGGGGTGAGGCTTCTGTCAGTTCGCTGGTTAGTTTTTATTATCCCCAGAGAGGAGAAGTGGGCATGTGTTTGGCAGGGGAAAGGGCGGATTCTGTTTCAGAGAATTAACGATGATCCCCTTGGTCATCCCGTTCCTTTAATAATCCTTTACTTCATCAGCTGGAAATCTACCATGGTTCTCTATACTCCTCTTTGCGTGGGAACAGGTAACTGGCTTGTTCCAAGAAGTATGCCGCAGAGCTTTTCAATTAACCAGTACGTTGAAAATTATTTGCAGGTGTTCAGCTTTTCACCATAATTGTGATAACGTTTGTTTGTGCCTCCTGAAACCCAAGAAGGCTGCGACGGACATAACTATGCTGAGGAGTAGCTGACTTGGTGTTGCCTATTTTTGTTAGTGGAGACTGACAAGAATCCATTCTTCTAAGTATCACCCCACCACTATTTTTCCATTGTTTAAAAATGCAGGAAAATTTTGCAAGTTAGCATTATAATTAGTAGCTGGAGGCTACGGTGTTTTTTTTTTTTTTTTTCCTGTGGGGTCGGTGTCGATGTGTTGGTCAGGCCATCTGTCAGTTCCCCGGTTGGTTTTTATTATCCCCAGAGAGGAGAAGTGGGTATTAGTATGGCAGGTGAAAACTGCGGATCTGTTTCAGAGAATTAAACAGGATCCGCATGGTAATCCCGTTCCTTTAAGAATCCTTTGCTTCATGAGCTGGGAATCCACCATGGTTCTATATACTCCTCTTTGCGTGGGAACAGGTAACTGGCTTGTTCCAAGAAGTATGCCTCAGAGCTTTTCAATTAACCAGTACGTTGAAAATCCTTTGCAGGTTTCCAGCGTTTCACCATAATTGTGATAACGTGTGTATGTGCCTACTGAAACCTAATATGGCTGCTACGGACATAACTATGCTGAGGCGTAGCTGACTTGGAGTTGCCTATTTTTGTCAGTGGAGACTGACAAGAAGCCATTCTTCTAAGTATCATCCCACCATCATTTCTCCATTGTTTAAAAATGCAGGGAAATTTTGCAAATTGGCATTATAATTAGTAGCTGGAGGGTACTTTTTTGTTTTGTGGGGTCGGTCAGGATTGGTGTTCAGGCCCTCTGTCAGATCGCTGGTTTGTTTTTATTATCCCCAGAGAAGAGTAGTGGACATGTGTTTGGCAGGTGAAAAGTGCGGATTCTGTTTCAGAGAATTAAACAGGATCCGCATGGCCATCTCATTCCTTTAAGAATCCTTTGCTTCATCAGCTGGGATTCCACCATGTTTCTATATACTCCTCAATGCGTGGGCACAGGTACCTGGCTTGTTCCAAGAATTATGCTGGAGAGTTTTCAAATTAACCAGTACGTTGAAAATTATTTGCAGGTTTTCAGCGTTTCACCATAATTTTGATAACGTTTTTATGTCCCTCCTGAAACCCAAGAAGGCTGAGACGGACATAACTATGCTGAGGAGTAGCTGACTTGGTGTTGCCTAGTTTTGTTAGTGGAGACTGACAAGAAGCCATTCTTCTAAGTATCATCCCACAACCATTTTTCCATTGTTTTAAAATGCAGGGAAATTTTGCAAGCTAGCATTATAATTAGTAGCTGGAGTGTACGGTTTTTTTTGTGTGTTTGTGGTCGATGTGGATCGGGGGGTCAGGCCCTCTGTCAGTTCGCTGGTTAGTTTTTATTATCCCCAGAAAGGAGAAGTGGGTATGTGTTTGGCAGGTGAAAAGGGCGGATTCTGTTTCAGAGAATTAACGATGATCCCCATGGTCATCCCGTTCCTTTAATTATCCTTTACTTCATCAGCTGGAAATCTACCATGGTTCTATATACTCCTCTTTGCGTGGTAACAGGTAACTGCCTTCTTCCAAGAAGTATGCCGCAGAGCTTTTCAATTAACCACTACGTTGAAAATTATTTGCAGGTGTTCAGCGTTTCACCATAATTGTGAGAACCTTTGTTTGTGCCTCCTGAAACCCAAGAAGGCTGCGACGGACATAACTGTGCTGAGGAGTAGCTGACGTGGTGTTGCCTATTTTAGTTAGTGGAGACTGACAAGAAGCCATTCTTCTAAGTATCATCCCACCACCATTTTTCCATTATTTTAAAATGCAGGGAAATTTTGCAAGTTAGCATTATAATTAGTAGCTGGAGGGTACGGTTTATTTTTTGTGTGTGGTCGATGTGGATGGGGGGATCAGGCCCTCTGTCAGTTTGCTGGTTAGTTTTTATTATCCCCAGAGAGGAGAAGTGGGCATGTGTTTGGCAGGTGAAAAGGGCGGATTCTGTTTCAGAGAATTAACGATGATCCCCATGGTCATCCCGTTCCTTTAATAATCCTTTACTTCATCAGCTGGAAATCCACCATGGTTCTCTATACTCCTCTTTGCGTGGGAACAGGTAATTGGCTTGTTCCAAGAAGTATGCTGCAGAGCTTTTCAATTAACCAGTACGTTGAAAATTATTTGCAGGTGTTCAGCGTTTCACCATAATTGTGATAAAGTTTGTTTCTGCCTCCTGAAACCCAAGAAGGCTGCGACGGACATAACTATGCTGAGGCGTAGCTGACTTGGTTTTGCCTAGTTTTGTTAGTGGAGACTGACAAGAATCCATTCTTGTAAGTATCATCCCACCACCATTTTTCCATTGTTTTAAAATGCAGGGAAATTTTGCAAGTTAGCATTATAATCAGTAGCAGGAGGGTATAGTTTTTTTTTTGTGTGTGGTCGATGTGGATGGGGAGGGGGGTCAGGCCCTCTGTCAGTTCGCTGGTTAGTTTTTATTATCCCCAGAGAGGAGTAGTGGGCATGTGTTTGGCAGGTGAAAAGGGCGGATTCTGTTTCAGAGAATTAACGATGATCCCCATGGTCATCCCGTTCCTTTAATAATCCTTTACTTCATCAGCTGGAAATCTACCATGATTCTCTATACTCCTCTTTGCGTGGGAACAGGTAACTGCCTTCTTCCAAGAAGTATGCCGCAGAGCTTTTCAATTAACCAGTACGTTGAAAATTATTTGCAGGTGTTCAGCGTTTCACCATAATTGTGATAACGTGTGTTTGTGCCCCCTGAAACCCAAGAAGGCTGCGATGGACATAACTATGCTGAGGATTAGCTGACTTGGTGTTGCCTATTTTTGTTAGTGGAGAGTGACAAGAAGCCATTCTTCTAAGTATCATCCCACCACCATTTTTCCATTGTTTTAAAATGCAGGGAAAATTTGCAAGTTAGCATTATAATTAGTAGCTGGAGGGTACGGTTTTTTATTTTTTTTTGTGGTCGATGTGGATGGGGGGGTCAGGCCCTCTGTCAGTTCGCTGGTTAGTTTTTATTATCCCCAGAGAGGAGAAGTGGGCATGTGTTTGGCAGGTGAAAAGGGCGGATTCTGTTTCAGAGAATTAACGATGATCCCCATGGTCATCCCGTTCCTTTAATAATCCATTACTTCATCAGCTGGAAATCCACCATGGTTCTATATACTCCTCTTTGCGTGGGAACAGGTAACTGCCTTGTTCCAAGAAGTATGCCGCAGAGCTTTTCAATTAACCAGTATGTTGAAAATTATTTGCAGGTGTTCAGCGTTTCACCATTATTGTGATAACGTGTGTTTGTGCCTCCTGAAACCCAAGAAGGCTGCGACGGACATAACTATGCTGAGGAGTAGCTGACTTGGTGTTGCCTATTTTTGTTAGTGGAGACTGACAAGAAGCCATTCTTATAAGTATCATCCCACCACCATTTTTCCATTGTTTTAAAATGCAGGGAAATTTTGCAAGTTAGCATTATAATTAGTAGCTGGAGGGTACGGTTTTTTTTGTGTGTGTGGTCGATGTGGATGGGAGGGGGTCAGGCCCTCTGTCAGTTCGCTGGTTAGTTTTTATTATCCCCAGAGAGGAGAAGTGGGCATGTATTTGGCAGGTGAAAAGGGCGGATTCTGTTTCAGAGAATTAACGATGATCCCCATGGTCATCCCGTTCCTTTAATAATCCTTTACTTCATCAGCTGGAAATCCACCATGGTTATCTATACTCCTCTTTGCGTGGGAGCAGGTAATTGCCTTGTTCCAAGAAGTATGCCGCAGAGGTTTTCAATTAACCACTACGTTGAAAATTATTTGCAGGTGTTCAGCGTTTCACCATAATTGTGAGAACCTTTGTTTGTGCCTCCTGAAACCCAAGAAGGCTGCGACGGACATAACTATGCTGAGGAGTAGCTGACTTGGTGTTGCCTATTTTTGTTAGTGGAGACTGACAAGAAGCCATTCTTCTAAGTATCATCCCACCACCATTTTTCCATTGTTTTAAAATGCAGGGAAATTTTGCAATTTAGCATTATAATTAGTAGCTGGAGGGTACGGTTTTTTTTTTTGTGTGTCGTCGATGTGGATGGTGGGGATCAGGCCCTCTGTCAGTTCGCTGGTTAGTTTTTATTATCCCCAGAGAGGAGAAGTGGGCATGTGTTTGGCAGGTGAAAAGGGCGGATTCTGTTTCAGAGAATTAACGATGATCCCCATGGTCATCCCGTTCCTTTAATAATCCTTTACTTCGGCCGGGCGCGGTGGCTCACGCCTGTAATCCTAGCACTCTGGGAGGCCGAGGCGGGTGGATTGCTCAAGGTCAGGAGTTCGAGACCAGCCTGAGCGAGACCCCGTCTCTACTAAAAATAGAAAGACATTATATGGACACCTAAAAATCTATATAGAAAAAATTAGCCGGGCATAGTGGCGCATGCCTGTAGTCCCAGCTACTCGGGAGGCTGAGGCAGTAGGATCGCTTAAGCCCAGGAGTTTGAGGTTGCTGTGAGCTAAGCTGACGCCACGGCACTCACTCTATCCTGGGCAACAAAGTGAGACTCTGTCTCAACAAAAAAACAAAAACAAAAAAAAAAAAAAAATAATCCTTTACTTCATCAGATGGAAATCCACCATGGTTCTATATACTCCTTTTTGCGTGGCAACAGGTAACTGGCTTGTTCCAAGAAGTATCCCGCAGAGCTTTTCAATTAACCAGTACATTGAAAATTATTTGCAGGTGTTCAGCGTTTCACCATAATTGTGATAACGTTTGTTTGTGCCTCCTGAAACCCAAGAAGGCTGCGACGGACATAACTATGCTGAGGCGTAGCTGACTTGGTTTTCCCTAGTTTTGTTAGTAGAGACTGACAAGAATCCATTCTTGTAAGTATCATCTCACCATCATTTTTCCATTGTTTAAAAATGCAGGAAAATTTTGCAAGTTAGCATTATAATTAGTAGCTGGAGGTTACGGTGTTTTTTTTTAATTTTTTTCCTGTGGGGTCGGTGTGGATGTGTTGGTCAGGCCCTCTGTCAGTTCCTCGGTTGGTTTTTATTATACCCAGAGAGGAGAAGTGGGTATTTGTATGGCAGGTGAAAACTGCGGATCTGTTTCAGAGAACTAACAGGATCCGCATGGTAATCCCGTTCCTTTAAGAATCCTTTGCTTCATGAGCTGGGAATCCACCATGGTTCTATATACTCCTCTTTGCGTGGGAACAGGTAACTGGCTTGTTCCAAGTAGTGTGCCTCAGAGCTTTTCAATTAACCAGTATGTTGACAATCCTTTGCAGGTTTTCAGCGTTTCACCATAATTGTGATAACGTGTGTATGTGCCTACTGAAACCAAATATGGCTGCTACGGACATAACTATGCTGAGGCGTAGCTGACTTGGTGTTGCCTATTTTTGTCAGTGGAGACTGACAAGAAGCCATTCTTCTAAGTATCATCCCACCATCATTTCTCCATTGTTTAAAAATGCAGGGAAATTTTGCAAATTGGCATTATAATTAGTAGCTGGAGGGTACTTTTTTGTTTTGTGGGGTCGGTCAGGATGGGTGTTTAGGCCCTCTGTCAGATCGCTGGTTTGTTTTTATTATCCCCAGAGAAGAGTAGTGGGCATGTGTTTGGCAGGCGAAAAGTGCGGATTCTGTTTCAGAGAATTAAACAGGATCCGCATGGTCATCTAATTCCTTTAAGAATCCTTTGCATCAGCTGGGATTCCACCATGGTTCTATATACACCTCTTTGCGTGGGAACAGGTACCTGGCTTGTTCCAAGAATTATGCTGGAGAGTTTTCAAATTAACCAGTACGTTGAAAATTAAATGCAGGTTTTCAGCGTTTCACCATAATTTTGATAACGTTTGTACGTCCTTACTGAAACCCAAGAAGGCTGCTACGGACATAATTATGCTGAGGAGTAGCTGACTTGGTGTTGCCTATTTTTGTTAGTGGAGACTGACAAGAAGCCATTCTTCTAAGTATGATCCCACCACCATTTTTCCATTGTTTTAAAATGCAGGGAAATTTTGCAAGTTAGCATTATAATTAGTAGCTGGAGGGTACGGTTTTTTTTTTTTGTGTGTGTGGTCGATGTGGATGGTGACGGTCAGGCCCTCTGTCAGTTCGCTGGTTAGTTTTTATTATCCCCAGAGAGGAGAAGTGGGCATGTGTTTGGCAGGTGAAAAGGGCGGATTCTGTTTCAGAGAATTAACGATGATCCCCATGATCATCCCATTCCTTTAATAATCCTTTACTTCATCAGCTGGAAATCTACCATGGTTCTATATACTCCTCTTTTCGTGGGAACAGGTAACTGCCTTCTTCCAAGAAGTATGCCGCAGAGCTTTTCAATTAACCAGTACGTTGAAAATTATTTGCAGGTGTTCAGCGTTTCACCATAATTGTGATAACGTGTGTTTGTGCCCCCTGAAACCCAAGAAGGCTGCGACGGACATAACTATGCTGAGGATTAGCTGACTTGGTGTTGCCTATTTTTGTTAGTGGAGACTGACAAGAAGCCATTCTTCTAAGTATCATCCCACCACCATTTTTCCATTGTTTTAAAATGCAGGGAAAATTTGCAAGTTAGCATTATAATTAGTAGCTGGAGGGTACGGTTTTTTTTTTGTGTGTGGTCGATGTGGATGGGGGGGTCAGGCCCTCTGTCAGTTCGCTGGTTAGCTTTTATTATCCCCAGAGAGGAGAAGTGGGCATGTGTTTGGCAGGTGAAAAGGGCGGATTCTGTTTCAGAGAATTAACGATGATCCCCATGGTCATCCCGTTCCTTTAATAATCCTTTACTTCATCAGCTGGAAATCCACCATGGTTCTCTATACTCCTCTTTGCGTGGGAACAGGTAACTGCCTTGTTCCAAGAAGTATGCCTCAGAGCTCTTCCATTAACCAGTATGTTGAAAATCCTTTGCAGGTTTTCAGCGTTTCACCATAATTGTGATAACGTGTGTATGTGCCTACTGAAACCAAATATGGCTGCTACGGACATAACTATGCTGGGGCGTCGCTGACTTGGTGTTGCCTATTTTTGTCAGTGGAGACTGACAAGAAGCCATTCTTCTAAGTATCATCCCACCATCATTTCTCCATTGTTTAAAAATGCAGGGAAATTTTGCAAATTGGCATTATAATTAGTAGCTGGAGGGTACTTTTTTGTTTTGTGGGGTCGGTCAGGATGGGTGTTCAGGCCCTCTGTCAGATCGCTGGTTTGTTTTTATTATCCCCAGAGAAGAGTAGTGGGCATGTGTTTGGCAGGTGAAAAGTGCGGATTCTGTTTCAGAGAATTAACAGGATCCGCATGGTCATCTCATTCCTTTAAGAATCCTTTCCTTCATCAGCTGGGATTCCACCATGTTTCTATATACTCCTCTATGCGTAGGCACAGGTACCTGGCTTGTTCCAAGAATTATGCTGGAGAGTTTTCAAATAAACCAGTACGCTGAAAATTATTTGCAGGTTTTGAGCGTTTCACCATAATTTTGATAACGTTTGTATGTCCCTCCTGAAACCCAAGAAGGCTGCGACGGACATAACTATGCTGAGGCGTAGCTGACTTGGTGTTGCCTATTTTTGTTAGTGGAGACAGACAAGAAGCCATTCTTCTAAGTATGATCCCACCACCATTTTTCCATTGTTTTAAAATGCAGGGAAATTTTGCAAGTTAGCATTATAATTAGTAGCTGGAGGGTACGGTTTCTTTTTTTGTGTGTGGTCGATGTGGATGGGGGGGGGTCAGGCCCTCTGTCAGTTCGCTGGTTAGTTTTTATTATCCCCAGAGAGGAGAAGTGGGCATGTGTTTGGCAGGTGAAAAGGGCGGATTCTGTTTCCGAGAATTAACGAAGATCCCCATGGTCATCCCGTTCCTTTAATAATCCTTTACTTCATCAGCTGGAAATCCACCACGGTTCTCTATACTCCTCTTTGCGTGGGAACAGGTAACTTGCTTGTTCGAAGAAGTATGCCGCAGAGCTTTTCAATTAACCAGTACGTTCAAAATTATTTGCAGGTGTTCAGCGTTTCACCATACTAGTGTAAACGTTTGTTTGTGCCTCCTGAAACCCAAGAAGGCTGCGACGGACATAACTATGCTGAGGAGTAGCTGACTTGTTGTTGCCTATTTTTGTTAGTGGAGACTGACAAGAAGCCATTCTTCTAAGTATCATCCCACTACCATTTTTCCATTGTTTTAAAATGCAGGGAAATTTTGCAAGTTAGCATTATAATTAGTAGCTGGAGGCTACGGTGTTTTTTTTTTTTTTTTCTGTGGGGTCGGTGTGGATGTGTTGGTCAGGCCCTCTGTCAGTTCCCCGGTTGATTTTTATTATCCCCAGAGAGGAGAAGTGGGTATTAGTATGGCAGGTGAAAACTGCGGATCTGTTTCAGAGAATTAAGCAGGATCCGCATGGTAATCCCGTTCCTTTAGGAATCCTTTGCTTCATAAGCTGGGAATCCACCATGGTTCTATATACTTGTCTATGCGTGGGCACAGGAAACTGGCTAGTTCCAAGAAGTATGCCTCAGAGCTTTTCAATTAACCAGTATGTTGACAATCCTTTGCCGGTTTTCAGCGTTTCACCATAATTGTGATAACGTGTGTATGTGCCTACTCAAACCAAGTATGGCTGCTACGGACATAACTATGCTGAGGCGTAGCTGACTTGGTGTTCCCTATTTTTGTCAGTGGAGACTGACAAGAAGCCATTCTTCTAAGTATGATCCCACCATCATTTTTCCATTGTTTTAAAATGCAGGGAACTTTTGCAAGTTAGCATTATTATTAGTAGCTGGAGGGTACGGTTTCTTTTTTTGTGTGTGGTCGATGTGGATGGGGGGGGTCAGGCCCTCTGTCAGTTCGCTGGTTAGTTTTTATTATCCCCAGAGAGGAGAAGTGGGCATGTGTTTGGCAGGTGAAAAGGGCGGATTCTGTTTCAGAGAATTAACGAAGATCCCCATGGTCATCCCGTTCCTTTAAAAATCCTTTACTTCATCAGCTGGAAATCTACCATGGTTCTCTATACTCCTCTTTGCGTGGGAACAGGTAACTGGCTTGTTCCAAGAAGTATGCCGCGGAGATTTTCAATTAACCACTACGTTGAAAATTATTTTCAGGTGTTCAGCGTTTCACCATAATTGTGATAACGTGTGTTTGTGCCTCCTGAAACCCAAGAAGGCTGCGACGGACATAACTATGCTGAGGAGTAGCTGTCTTGGTGTTGCCTATTTTTGTCAGTGGAGACTGACAAGAAGCCATTCTTCTAAGTATCATCCCACCATCATTTCTCCATTGTTTAAAAATGCAGGGAAATTTTGCAAATTGGCATTATAATTAGTAGCTGGAGGGTACATTTTTGTTTTGTGGGGTCGGTCAGGATGGGTGTTCAGACCCTCTGTCAGATCGCTGGTTTGTTTATATTATCCCCAGAGAAGAGTAGTGGGCATGTGTTTCGCAGGTGAAAAGTGCGGCTTCTTTTTCAGAGAATTAAACAGGATCTGCATGGTCATCTCATTCCTTTAAGAATCCTTTGCTTCATCAGCTGGGATTCCACCATGTTTCTATATACTCCTCTATGCGTGGGCACAGGTAACTGGCTTGTTCGAAGAATTATGCCGCAGAGCTTTTCAATTAACCACTACGTTGAAAATTATTTGCAGGTGTTCAGCGTTTCACCATAATTGAGATAACGTGTGTTTGTGCCTCCTGAAACCCAAGAAGGCTGCGACGGACATAACTATGCTGAGGAGTAGCTGACTTGGTGGTGCCTATTTTTGTTAGTGGAGACTGACAAGAAGCCATTCTTCTAAGTATCATCCCACCACCATTTTTCCATTGTTTTAAAATGCAGGGAAATTTTGCAAGTTAGCATTATAATTAGTAGCTGGAGGGTACGGTTTTTTTTTTTTTGTCTGTGGTCGATGTGGATGGGGGGGTCAGGCCCTCTGTCAGTTCGCTGGTTAGTTTTTATTATCCCCAGAGAGGAGAAGTGGGCATGTGTTTGGCAGGTGAAAATGGCGGATTCTGTTTCAGAGAATTAACGATGATCCCCATGGTCATCCCGTTCCTTTAATAATCCTTTACTTCATCAGCTGGAAATCCACCATGGTTCTATATACTCGTCTTTGCGTGGGAACAGGTAACTGGCTTGTTCCAAGAAGTATGCCGCAGAGCTTTTCAATTAACCACTACGTTGAAAATTATTTGCAGGTGTTCAGCGTTTCACCATAATTGTGATAACCTTTGTTTGTGCCTCCTGAAACCCAAGAAGGCTGCGACGGACATAACTATGCTGAGGAGTAGCTGACTTCGTGTTGCCTATTTTTGTTAGTGGAGACTGACAAGAAGCCATTCTTATAAGTATCATCCCACCACCATTTTTCCATTGTTTTAAAATGCAGGGAAATTTTGCAAGTTAGCATTATAATTAGTAGCTGGAGGGTACGGTTTTTTTTGTGTGTGTGGTCGATGTGGATGGGAGGGGGTCAGGCCCTCTGTCAGTTCGCTGGTTAGTTTTTATTATCCCCAGAGAGGAGAAGTGGGCATGTATTTGGCAGGTGAAAAGGGCGGATTCTGTTTCAGAGAATTAACGATGATCCCCATGGTCATCCCGTTCCTTTAATAATCCTTTACTTCATCAGCTGGAAATCCACCATGGTTATCTATACTCCTCTTTGCGTGGGAGCAGGTAATTGCCTTGTTCCAAGAAGTATGCCGCAGAGGTTTTCAATTAACCACTACGTTGAAAATTATTTGCAGGTGTTCAGCGTTTCACCATAATTGTGAGAACCTTTGTTTGTGCCTCCTGAAACCCAAGAAGGCTGCGACGGACATAACTATGCTGAGGAGTAGCTGACTTGGTGTTGCCTATTTTTGTTAGTGGAGACTGACAAGAAGCCATTCTTCTAAGTATCATCCCACCACCATTTTTCCATTGTTTTAAAATGCAGGGAAATTTTGCAATTTAGCATTATAATTAGTAGCTGGAGGGTACGGTTTTTTTTTTGTGTGTCGTCGATGTGGATGGTGGGGATCAGGCCCTCTGTCAGTTCGCTGGTTAGTTTTTATTATCCCCAGAGAGGAGAAGTGGGCATGTGTTTGGCAGGTGAAAAGGGCGGATTCTGTTTCAGAGAATTAACGATGATCCCCATGGTCATCCCGTTCCTTTAATAATCCTTTACTTCGGCCGGGCGCGGTGGCTCACGCCTGTAATCCTAGCACTCTGGGAGGCCGAGGCGGGTGGATTGCTCAAGGTCAGGAGTTCGAGACCAGCCTGAGCGAGACCCCGTCTCTACTAAAAATAGAAAGACATTATATGGACACCTAAAAATCTATATAGAAAAAATTAGCCGGGCATAGTGGCGCATGCCTGTAGTCCCAGCTACTCGGGAGGCTGAGGCAGTAGGATCGCTTAAGCCCAGGAGTTTGAGGTTGCTGTGAGCTAAGCTGACGCCACGGCACTCACTCTAGCCTGGGCAACAAAGTGAGACTCTGTCTCAACAAAAAAACAAAAACAAAAAAAAAAAAATAATAATCCTTTACTTCATCAGATGGAAATCCACCATGGTTCTATATACTCCTTTTTGCGTGGCAACAGGTAACTGGCTTGTTCCAAGAAGTATCCCGCAGAGCTTTTCAATTAACCAGTACGTTGAAAATTATTTGCAGGTGTTCAGCGTTTCACCATAATTGTGATAACGTTTGTTTGTGCCTCCTGAAACCCAAGAAGGCTGCGACGGACATAACTATGCTGAGGCGTAGCTGACTTGGTTTTCCCTAGTTTTGTTAGTAGAGACTGACAAGAATCCATTCTTGTAAGTATCATCTCACCATCATTTTTCCATTGTTTAAAAATGCAGGAAAATTTTGCAAGTTAGCATTATAATTAGTAGCTGGAGGTTACGGTGTTTTTTTTTAATTTTTTTCCTGTGGGGTCGGTGTGGATGTGTTGGTCAGGCCCTCTGTCAGTTCCTCGGTTGGTTTTTATTATACCCAGAGAGGAGAAGTGGGTATTTGTATGGCAGGTGAAAACTGCGGATCTGTTTCAGAGAACTAACAGGATCCGCATGGTAATCCCGTTCCTTTAAGAATCCTTTGCTTCATGAGCTGGGAATCCACCATGGTTCCCTATACTCCTCTTTGCGTGGGAACAGGTAACTGGCTTGTTCCAAGTAGTGTGCCTCAGAGCTTTTCAATTAACCAGTATGTTGACAATCCTTTGCAGGTTTTCAGCGTTTCACCATAATTGTGATAACGTGTGTATGTGCCTACTGAAACCAAATATGGCTGCTACGGACATAACTATGCTGAGGCGTAGCTGACTTGGTGTTGCCTATTTTTGTCAGTGGAGACTGACAAGAAGCCATTCTTCTAAGTATCATCCCACCATCATTTCTCCATTGTTTAAAAATGCAGGGAAATTTTGCAAATTGGCATTATAATTAGTAGCTGGAGGGTACTTTTTTGTTTTGTGGGGTCGGTCAGGATGGGTGTTTAGGCCCTCTGTCAGATCGCTGGTTTGTTTTTATTATCCCCAGAGAAGAGTAGTGGGCATGTGTTTGGCAGGCGAAAAGTGCGGATTCTGTTTCAGAGAATTAAACAGGATCCGCATGGTCATCTAATTCCTTTAAGAATCCTTTGCTTCATCAGCTGGGATTCCACCATGGTTCTATATACACCTCTTTGCGTGGGAACAGGTACCTGGCTTGTTCCAAGAATTATGCTGGAGAGTTTTCAAATTAACCAGTACGTTGAAAATTAAATGCAGGTTTTCAGCGTTTCACCATAATTTTGATAACGTTTGTACGTCCTTACTGAAACCCAAGAAGGCTGCTACGGACATAACTATGCTGAGGAGTAGCTGACTTGGTGTTGCCTATTTTTGTTAGTGGAGACTGACAAGAAGCCATTCTTCTAAGTATGATCCCACCACCATTTTTCCATTGTTTTAAAATGCAGGGAAATTTTGCAAGTTAGCATTATAATTAGTAGCTGGAGGGTACGGTTTTTTTTTTTTGTGTGTGGTCGATGTGGATGGTGACGGTCAGGCCCTCTGTCAGTTCGCTGGTTAGTTTTTATTATCCCCAGAGAGGAGAAGTGAGCATGTGTTTGGCAGGTGAAAAGGGCGGATTCTGTTTCAGAGAAATAACGATGATCCCCATGATCATCCCATTCCTTTAATAATCCTTTACTTCATCAGCTGGAAATCTACCATGGTTCTATATACTCCTCTTTTCGTGGGAACAGGTAACTGCCTTCTTCCAAGAAGTATGCCGCAGAGCTTTTCAATTAACCAGTACGTTGAAAATTATTTGCAGGTGTTCAGCGTTTCACCATAATTGTGATAACGTGTGTTTGTGCCCCCTGAAACCCAAGAAGGCTGCGACGGACATAACTATGCTGAGGATTAGCTGACTTGGTGTTGCCTATTTTTGTTAGTGGAGACTGACAAGAAGCCATTCTTCTAAGTATCATCCCACCACCATTTTTCCATTGTTTTAAAATGCAGGGAAAATTTGCAAGTTAGCATTATAATTAGTAGCTGGAGGGTACGGTTTTTTTTTTGTGTGTGGTCGATGTGGATGGGGGGGTCAGGCCCTCTGTCAGTTCGCTGGTTAGCTTTTATTATCCCCAGAGAGGAGAAGTGGGCATGTGTTTGGCAGGTGAAAAGGGCGGATTCTGTTTCAGAGAATTAACGATGATCCCCATGGTCATCCCGTTCCTTTAATAATCCTTTACTTCATCAGCTGGAAATCCACCATGGTTCTCTATACTCCTCTTTGCGTGGGAACAGGTAACTGCCTTGTTCCAAGAAGTATGCCTCAGAGCTCTTCCATTAACCAGTATGTTGAAAATCCTTTCCAGGTTTTCAGCGTTTCACCATAATTGTGATAACGTGTGTATGTGCCTACTGAAACCAAATATGGCTGCTACGGACATAACTATGCTGGGGCGTCGCTGACTTGGTGTTGCCTATTTTTGTCAGTGGAGACTGACAAGAAGCCATTCTTCTAAGTATCATCCCACCATCATTTCTCCATTGTTTAAAAATGCAGGGAAATTTTGCAAATTGGCATTATAATTAGTAGCTGGAGGGTACTTTTTTGTTTTGTGGGGTCGGTCAGGATGGGTGTTCAGGCCCTCTGTCAGATCGCTGGTTTGTTTTTATTATCCCCAGAGAAGAGTAGTGGGCATGTGTTTGGCAGGTGAAAAGTGCGGATTCTGTTTCAGAGAATTAACAGGATCCGCATGGTCATCTCATTCCTTTAAGAATCCTTTCCTTCATCAGCTGGGATTCCACCATGTTTCTATATACTCCTCTATGCGTAGGCACAGGTACCTGGCTTGTTCCAAGAATTATGCTGGAGAGTTTTCAAATAAACCAGTACGCTGAAAATTATTTGCAGGTTTTGAGCGTTTCACCATAATTTTGATAACGTTTGTATGTCCCTCCTGAAACCCAAGAAGGCTGCGACGGACATAACTATGCTGAGGAGTAGCTGACTTGGTGTTGCCTATTTTTGTTAGTGGAGACAGACAAGAAGCCATTCTTCTAAGTATGATCCCACCACCATTTTTCCATTGTTTTAAAATGCAGGGAAATTTTGCAAGTTAGCATTATAATTAGTAGCTGGAGGGTACGGTTTCTTTTTTTGTGTGTGGTCGATGTGGATGGGGGAGGGTCAGGCCCTCTGTCAGTTCGCTGGTTAGTTTTTATTATCCCCAGAGAGGAGAAGTGGGCATGTGTTTGGCAGGTGAAAAGGGCGGATTCTGTTTCCGAGAATTAACGAAGATCCCCATGGTCATCCCGTTCCTTTAATAATCCTTTACTTCATCAGCTGGAAATCCACCACGGTTCTCTATACTCCTCTTTGCGTGGGAACAGGTAACTTGCTTGTTCGAAGAAGTATGCCGCAGAGCTTTTCAATTAACCAGTACGTTCAAAATTATTTGCAGGTGTTCAGCGTTTCACCATACTAGTGTAAACGTTTGTTTGTGCCTCCTGAAACCCAAGAAGGCTGCGACGGACATAACTATGCTGAGGAGTAGCTGACTTGTTGTTGCCTATTTTTGTTAGTGGAGACTGACAAGAAGCCATTCTTCTAAGTATCATCCCACTACCATTTTTCCATTGTTTTAAAATGCAGGGAAATTTTGCAAGTTAGCATTATAATTAGTAGCTGGAGGCTACGGTGTTTTTTTTTTTTTTTTCTGTGGGGTCGGTGTGGATGTGTTGGTCAGGCCCTCTGTCAGTTCCCCGGTTGATTTTTATTATCCCCAGAGAGGAGAAGTGGGTATTAGTATGGCAGGTGAAAACTGCGGATCTGTTTCAGAGAATTAAGCAGGATCCGCATGGTAATCCCGTTCCTTTAGGAATCCTTTGCTTCATGAGCTGGGAATCCACCATGGTTCTATATACTTGTCTATGCGTGGGCACAGGAAACTGGCTAGTTCCAAGAAGTATGCCTCAGAGCTTTTCAATTAACCAGTATGTTGACAATCCTTTGCCGGTTTTCAGCGTTTCACCATAATTGTGATAACGTGTGTATGTGCCTACTCAAACCAAGTATGGCTGCTACGGACATAACTATGCTGAGGCGTAGCTGACTTGGTGTTCCCTATTTTTGTCAGTGGAGACTGACAAGAAGCCATTCTTCTAAGTATGATCCCACCATCATTTTTCCATTGTTTTAAAATGCAGGGAACTTTTGCAAGTTAGCATTATTATTAGTAGCTGGAGGGTACGGTTTCTTTTTTTGTGTGTGGTCGATGTGGATGGGGGGGGTCAGGCCCTCTGTCAGTTCGCTGGTTAGTTTTTATTATCCCCAGAGAGGAGAAGTGGGCATGTGTTTGGCAGGTGAAAAGGGCGGATTCTGTTTCAGAGAATTAACGAAGATCCCCATGGTCATCCCGTTCCTTTAAAAATCCTTTACTTCATCAGCTGGAAATCTACCATGGTTCTCTATACTCCTCTTTGCGTGGGAACAGGTAATTGGCTTGTTCCAAGAAGTATGCCGCGGAGCTTTTCAATTAACCACTACGTTGAAAATTATTTTCAGGTGTTCAGCGTTTCACCATAATTGTGATAACGTGTGTTTGTGCCTCCTGAAACCCAAGAAGGCTGCGACGGACATAACTATGCTGAGGAGTAGCTGTCTTGGTGTTGCCTATTTTTGTCAGTGGAGACTGACAAGAAGCCATTCTTCTAAGTATCATCCCACCATCATTTCTCCATTGTTTAAAAATGCAGGGAAATTTTGCAAATTGGCATTATAATTAGTAGCTGGAGGGTACATTTTTGTTTTGTGGGGTCGGTCAGGATGGGTGTTCAGACCCTCTGTCAGATCGCTGGTTTGTTTATATTATCCCCAGAGAAGAGTAGTGGGCATGTGTTTCGCAGGTGAAAAGTGCGGCTTCTTTTTCAGAGAATTAAACAGGATCTGCATGGTCATCTCATTCCTTTAAGAATCCTTTGCTTCATCAGCTGGGATTCCACCATGTTTCTATATACTCCTCTATGCGTGGGCACAGGTAACTGGCTTGTTCGAAGAATTATGCCGCAGAGCTTTTCAATTAACCACTACGTTGAAAATTATTTGCAGGTGTTCAGCGTTTCACCATAATTGAGATAACGTGTGTTTGTGCCTCCTGAAACCCAAGAAGGCTGCGACGGACATAACTATGCTGAGGAGTAGCTGACTTGGTGGTGCCTATTTTTGTTAGTGGAGACTGACAAGAAGCCATTCTTCTAAGTATCATCCCACCACCATTTTACCATTGTTTTAAAATGCAGGGAAATTTTGCAAGTTAGCATTATAATTAGTAGCTGGAGGGTACGGTTTTTTTTTTTTTGTCTGTGGTCGATGTGGATGGGGGGGTCAGGCCCTCTGTCAGTTCGCTGGTTAGTTTTTATTATCCCCAGAGAGGAGAAGTGGGCATGTGTTTGGCAGGTGAAAATGGCGGATTCTGTTTCAGAGAATTAACGATGATCCCCATGGTCATCCCGTTCCTTTAATAATCCTTTACTTCATCAGCTGGAAATCCACCATGGTTCTATATACTCGTCTTTGCGTGGGAACAGGTAACTGGCTTGTTCCAAGAAGTATGCCGCAGAGCTTTTCAATTAACCACTACGTTGAAAATTATTTGCAGGTGTTCAGCGTTTCACCATAATTGTGATAACGTTTGTTTGTGCCTCCTGAAACCCAAGAAGGCTGCGACGGACATAACTATGCTGAGGAGTAGCTGACTTGGTGGTGCCTATTTTTGTTAGTGGAGACTGACAAGAAGCCATTCTTCTAAGTATCATCCCACCATCATTTTCCATTGTTTTAAAATGCAGGGAAATTTTGCAAGTTAGCATTATAATTAGTAGCTGGAGGGTACGGTTTTTTTTTCTTTTTGTGTGGTCGATGTGGATGGGGGGGGGTCAGGCCCTCTGTCAGTTCGCTGGTTAGTTTTTCTTATCCCCAGAGAGGAGAAGTGGGCATGTGTTTGGCAGGTGAAAAGGGCGGATTCTGTTTCAGAGAATTAACGATGATCCCCATGGTCATCCCGTTCCTTTAATAATCCTTTACTTCATCAGCTGGAAATCCACCATGGTTCTCTATACTCCTCTTTGCGTGGGAACAGGTAACTGCCTTGTTCCAAGAAGTATGCCGCAGAGCTTTTCAATTAACCACTACGTTGAAAATCATTTGCAGGTGTTCAGCGTTTCACCATAATTGTTATAACGTGTGTTTGTGCCCCCTGAAACCCAAGAAGGCTGCGACGGACATAACTATGCTGAGGAGTAGCTGACTTGGTGTTGCCTATTTTTGTTAGTGGAGACTGACAAGAAGCCATTCTTCTAAGTATCATCCCACCACCATTTTTCCATTGTTTTAAAATGCAGGGACATTTTGCATGTTAGCATTATAATTAGTAGCTGGCGGGTATGGTTTTTTTTTTGTGTGGTTGATGTGGATGGGGGGGTCAGGCCCTCTGTCAGTTCGCTGGTTAGTTTTTATTATCCCCAGAGAGGAGAAGTGGGCATGTGTTTGGCAGGTGAAAAGGGCGTATTCTGTTTCAGAGAATTAACGATGATCCCCATGGTCATCCCGTTCCTTTAATAATCCTTT
>NW_027183224.1:0-39150 GCF_041146395.1 Eulemur rufifrons | reverse complement strand
TATAGAACCATGGTGGATTTCCAGCTGATGAAGTAAAGGTTTATTAAGGGAACGGGATGAACATGGGGATCATCGTTAATTCTCTGAAACAGAATCCGCCCTTTTCACCTGCAAAACACATGCTGACTTCTCCTCTCTGGGGATAATAAAAACTAACCAGCGAACTGACAGAGGGCCTGACCCCCCCATCCACATCAACCACACACAAAAAAAAAACCGTACCCTCCAGCTACTAATTATAATGCTAACTTGCAAAATTTCCCTGCCTTTTAAAACAATGAAAAAATGGTGGTGGGATGATACTTAGAAGAATGGCTTCTTGTCAGTCTCCACTGACAAAAATAGGCAACACCAAGTCAGCTACTCCTCAGCATAGTTATGTCCGTAGCAGGCATATTTGGTTTCATTAGGCACATACACACGTTATCAAAATTATGGTGAAACGCTGAAAACCTGTAAATAATTTTCAACGTACTGGTTAATTTGAAATCTCTCCAGCATACTTCTTGGAACAAGCGAGGTACCTGTGCCCACGCATAGAGGAGTATATAGAAACATGGTGGAATCCCAGCTGATGAAGCAAAGGATTCTTAAAGGAATGAGATGACCATGCAGATCCTGTTTAATACTCTGAAACAGAATCCGCACTTTTCACCTGCCAAACACATGCCCACTAATCTTCTCTGGGGATAATAAAAACAAACCAGCGATCTGACAGAGGGCCTGAACACCCATCCTGACCGACCCCACAAAAAAAAAGTACCCTCCAGCTACTAATTATAATGCCAATTTGCAAAATTTCCCTGCATTTTTAAACAATGCAGAAATGATGGTGGGATGATACTAAGAAGAATGGCTTCTTGTCAGTCTCCACTGACAAAAATAGGCAACACCAAGTCAGCTACGCCTCAGCATAGTTATGTCCGTAGCAGCCATATTTGGTTTCAGTAGGCACATACACACGTTATCACAATTATGGTGAAACGCTGAAAACCTGCAAAGGATTTTCAACATACTGGTTAATTGAAAAGCTCTGAGGCATACTTCTTGGAACAAGACAGTTTCCTGTACCCACGCATAGAGAAGTATATAGAACCATGGTGGATTCCCAGCTCATGAAGCAAAGGATTCTTAAAGGAACGGGATTACCATGCGGATCCTGTTTAATTCTCTGAAACAGATCCGCAGTTTTCACCTGCCATACTAATACCCACTTCTCCTCTCTGGGGATAATAAAAACAAACCAGCGAACTTACAGAGGGCCTGACCAACACATCTACACCGACCCCACAGGAAAAAAAAAAAAAAAAAAAAAAAACACCGTAGCCTCCAGCTACTAATTATAATGCTAACTTGCAAAATTTTCCTACATTTTTAAACAATGGAAAAATGATGGTGAGATGATACTTAGAAGAATGGATTCTTGTCAGTCTCCACTAACAAAAATAGCCAAAATCAAGTGAGCTACGCCTCAGCATAGTTATGTTCGTGGCAGCCATCTTGGGTTTCAGGAGGCACAAACAAACGTTATCACAATCATGGTGAAACGCTGAACACCTGCAAATAATTTTCAACGTAGTGGTTAATTGAAAAGCTCTGCGGCATACTTCTTGGAACAAGCCAGTTACCTGTCCCCACGCAAAGAGGGGTATATAGAACCATGGTGGATTTCCAGCTGATGAGGTAAATGATTATAAAAGGAACGGGATGACCATGGGGATCATCGTTAATTCTCTGAAACAGAATCCGGCCTTTTCACCTGCCAAACACATGCCCACTTCTCCTCTCTGGGGATAATAAAAACTAACCAGCGAACTGACAGAGGGCCTGACCCCCCCATCCACATTGACCACACACACAAAAAAAACCGTACCCTCCAGCTACTAATTATAATACTAACTTGCAAAATTTCCCTGCATTTTAAAACAATGGAAAAATGGTGGTGGGATGATACTTAGAAGAATGGCTTCTTGTCAGTCTCCACTAAGAAAAATAGGCAACACCAAGTCAGTTACTCCTCAGCATAGTTATGTCCGTCGCAGCCTTCTTGGGTTTCAGGAGGCACAAACAAATGTTATCACAATTATGGTGAAACGCTGAACACCTGCAAATAATTTTCAACGTAGTGGGTAATTGAAAAGCTCTGCAGCATACTTCTTGGAACAAGCCAGTTACCTGTTCCCACGCAAAGAATAGTATATAGAACCATGGTGGATTTCCAGCTGATCAAGTAAAGGATTCTTAAAGGAATGAGATGACCATGCGAATCCTGTTTAATTCTCTGAAACAGAACCCGCACTTTTCACCTGCCAAACACATGCCCACTTCTCCTCTCTGGGGATAATAAAAACAAACCAGTGAATTGGCAGGTGGCCTGACCAACCCATCCACACTGACCCTACAAAAAAAAAAATGTACACTCCAGCTACTAATTATAATGATAACCTGCAAAATTTCCCTGCATTTTTAAACAATGGAAAAATGATGGTGGGATGATACTTAGAAGAATGGCTTCTTCTCAGTCTCCACTAACAAAAATAGGCAACACCAAGTCAGCTAAGCCTCAGCATACTTATGTCCGTGGCAGCCATATTCGGTTTCAGAGGCACATACAAACGTTATAAGAATTATGGTGATATGCTGAAAACCTGCAAATAATTTTCAACGTACTGCTTAATTCAAAAGCTCTGCGGCATACTTCTTGGAACAAGCCAGTTACCTGTGCCAACACATAGAGGAGTATATAGAACCATGGTGGATTCCCAGCTGATGAAGCAAAAGTTTCCTAAAGGAACGGGATGAGCATGCCGATCTTGTTTCATTCTCTGAAACAGAATCCGAACTTTTCACCTGCCAAACACATGCCCACTTCTCCTCTCTGGGGATAATAAAAACTAACCAGCGAACTGACAGAGGGCCTGAACCCCCCATCCACATCGACCACACACAAAAAAAAACTGTATCCTCCAGCCACTAATTATAATGCTAACTTGCAAAATTTCCCTGCATTTTAAAACAATGGAAAAACGGTGGTGGGATGATACTTAGAAGAATGGCTTCTTGTCTGTCTCCACTAACAAAAATAGGCAACAACAAGTCAGCTACTCCGCAGCATACTTATGTCCGTGGCAGCCATATTGGGTTTCAAAGGCACATACAAACGTTATAAGAATTATGGTGAAACGCTGAAAACCTGCAAATAATTTTCAACGTACTGCTTAATTCAAAAGCTCTGCGGCATACTTCTTGGAACAAGCCAGTTACCTGTTCCCACGCAAAGAGGAGTATATAGAACCATGGTGGATTTCCAGCTGATGAAGTAAAGGATTATTAAAGGAACGGGATTACCATGCGGATCCTGTTTAATTCTCTGAAACAGATCCGCAGTTTTCACCTGCCATACTAATACCCACTTCTCCTCTCTGGGGATAATAAAAACAAACCAGTGAACTGACAGAGGGCCTGACAAACACATACACACCGACCCCACAGGAAAAAAAGAAAAACACCGTATCCTCCAGCTACTAATTATACTGCTAATTGCAAAATTTTCCTGTATTTTTAAACAATGGAAAAATGATGGTGAGATGATACTTAGAAGAATGGATTCTTGTCAGTCTCCACTAACAAAAATAGGCAAAACCAGTCAGCTACGCCTCAGCATAGTTATGTCCGTCGCAGCCTTCTTGGGTTTCAGGAGGCACAAACAAACGTTATCACAATTATGGTGAAAGGCTAAACACCTGCAAATAATTTTCAACGTAGTGGTTAATTGAAAAGCTCTGCGGCATACTTCTTGGAACAAGCCAGTTACCTGTTCCCACGCAAAGAGGAGTATATAGAACCATGGTGGATTTCCAGCTGATGAAGTAAAGGATTATTAAAGGAACGGGATGACCATGGGGATCATCGTTAACTCTCTGAAACAGAATCCGCCCTTTTCACCTGCCAAACACATGCCCACTTCTCCTCTCTGGGGATAATAAAAACTAACCAGCGAACTGACAGAGGGCCTGACCCCCCCATCCACATCGACCACACACACACAAAAAAACCGTACCCTCCAGCTACTAATTATAATGCTAACTTGCAAAATTTCCCTGCATTTTAAAACAATGGAAAAATGGTTGTGGGATGATACTTAGAAGAATGGATTCTTGTCAGTCTCCACTAACAAAAATAGGCAACACCAAGTCAGCTACTCCTCAGCATCGTTATGTCCGTCGCAGCCTTCTTGGGTTTCAGGAGGCACAAACACACGTTTTCACAATTATAGTGAAACGCTGAACACCTGCAAATAATTTTCAACGTAGTGGTTAATTGAAAAGCTCTGCGGCATACTTCTTGGAACAAGCCAGTTACCTGTTCCCATGCAAAGAGGAGTATATAGAACCATGGTGGATTTCCAGCTGATGAAGTAAAGGACTATTAAAGGAATGGGATGACCATGGGGATCATCGTTAATTCTCTGAAACAGAATCCGCCCTTTTCACCTACCAAACACATGCCCACTTCTCCTCTCGGGGGATAATAAAAACTAACCAGCGAACTGACAGAGGGCCTGATCCCCCCATCCACATCGACCACACACACACACAAAAAAAACGTACCCTCCAGCTACTAATTATAATGCTAAGTTGCAAAATTTCCCTGCATTTTAAAACAATGGAAAAATGGTAGTGGGATCATACTTAGAAGAATAGCTTCTTGTCAGTCTCCACTAACAAAAATAGGCAACACCAAGTCAGCTACTCCTCAGCATTGTTATGTCCGTCGCAGCCTTCTTGGGTTTCAGGAGGCACATACAAACCTTATCAAAATTATGGTGAAACGCTGAACACCTGCAAATAATTTTCAACATACTGGTTAATTGAAAAGCTCTGAGGCATACTTCTTGGAACAAGCCAGGTACCTGTGCCCACGCATAGAGGAGTATATAGAAACATGGTGGAATCCCAGCTGATGAAGCAAAGGATTCTTAAAGGAATGAGATGACCATGCGGATCCTGTTTAATTCTCTGAAACAGAATCCGCACTTTTCACCTGCCAAACACATGCCCACTACTCTTCTCTGGGGATACTAAAAACAAACCAGTGATCTGACAGAGGGCCTGAACACTCATCCTGACCGACCCCACAAAACAAAAAAGTACCCTCCAGCTACTAATTATAATGCCAATTTGCAAAATTTCCCTGCATTTTTAAACAATGGAGAAATGATGGTGGGATGATACTTAGAAGAATGGCTTCTTGTCAGTCTCCACTGACAAAAATAGGCAACACCAAGTCAGCTACGCCTCAGCATAGTTATGTCCGTAGCAGCCATATTTGGTTTCAGTAGGCACATACACACGTTATCACAATTATGGTGAAACGCTGAAAACCTGCAAAAGATTTTCAACATACTGGTTAATTGAAAAGCTCTGAGGCATACTTCTTGGAACAAGCCAGTTTCCTGTGCCCACGCATAGAGAAGTATATAGAACCTTGGTGGATTCCCAGCTCATGAAGCAAAGGATTCTTAAAGGAACGGGATTACCATGCGGATCCTGTTGAATTCTCTGAAACAGATCCGCAGTTTTCACCTGCCATACTAATACCCACTTCTCCTCTCTGGGGATAATAAAAACAAACCAGCGAACTGACAGAGGGCCTGACCAACACATCCACACCGACCCCACAGGAAAAAAAAAAAAAAAAAAAAACACTGTAGCCTCCAGCTACTAATTATAATGCTAACTTGCAAAATTTTCCTGTATTTTTAAACAATGGAAAAATGATGGTGAGATGATACTTAGAAGAATGGATTCTTGTCAGTCTCCACTAACAAAAATAGGCAAAACCAAGTCAGTTACGCCTCAGCATAGTTATGTCCGTCGCAGCCTTCTTGGGTTTCAGGAGGCACAAACAAACGTTATCACAATTATGGTGAAACGCTGAACACCTGCAAATAATTTTCAACGTAGTGGTTAATTGAAAAGCTCTGCGGGATACTTCTTGGAACAAGCCAGTTACCTGTTCCCACGCAAAGAAGAGTATATAGAACCATGGTGGATTTCCAGCTGATGAAGTAAAGGATTATTAAAGGAACGGGATGACCATGGGGATCATCGTTAATTCTCTCAAACAGAATCCGCCCTTTTCACCTGCCAAACACATGCCCACTTCTCCTCTCTGGGGATAATAAAAGCTAACCAGCGAACTCACAGAGGGCCTGACCCCCACCATCCACATCGACCACACACAAAAAAAAACCGTACCCTCCAGCTACTAATTATAATGCTAACTTGAAAAATTTCCCTGCATTTTAAAACAATGGAAAAATGGTGGTGGGATGATACTTAGAAGAATGGATTCTTGTCAGTCTCCACTAACAAAAATAGGCAACACCAAGTCAGCTACTCCTCAGCATCGTTATGTCCGTCTCAGCCTTCTTGGGTTTCAGGAGGCACAAACACACGTTTTCACAATTATGGTGAAACGCTGAACACCTGCAAATAATTTTCAACGTAGTGGTTAATTGAAAAGCTCTGCGGCATACTTCTTGGAACAAGCCAGTTACCTGTTCCCATGCAAAGAGGAGTATATAGAACCATGGTGGATTTCCAGCTGATGAAGTAAAGGATTATTAAAGGAACGGGATTACCATGCGGATCCTGTTTAATTCTCTGAAACAGATCCGCAGTTTTCACCTGCCATACTAATACCCACTTCTCCTCTCTGGGGATAATAAAAACAAACCAGTGAACTGACAGAGGGCCTGACAAACACATCCACACCGACCCCACAGAAAAAAAAGAAAAACACCGTAGCCTCCAGCTACTAATTATAATGCTAATTGCAAAATTTTCCTGTATTTTTAAACAATGGAAAAATGATGGTGAGATGATACTTAGAAGAATGGATTCTTGTCAGTCTCCACTAACAAAAATAGGCAAAACCAGTCAGCTACGCCTCAGCATAGTTATGTCCGTCGCAGCCTTCTTGGGTTTCAGGAGGCACAAACAAACGTTATCACAATTATGGTGAAAGGCTAAACACCTGCAAATAATTTTCAACGTAGTGGTTAATTGAAAAGCTCTGCGGCATACTTCTTGGAACAAGCCAGTTACCTGTTCCCACGCAAAGAGGAGTATATAGAACCATGGTGGATTTCCAGCTGATGAAGTAAAGGATTATTAAAGGAACGGGATGACCATGGGGATCATCGTTAACTCTCTGAAACAGAATCCGCCCTTTTCACCTGCCAAACACATGCCCACTTCTCCTCTCTGGGGATAATAAAAACTAACCAGCGAACTGACAGAGGGCCTGACCCCCCCATCCACATCGACCACACACACACAAAAAAACCGTACCCTCCAGCTACTAATTATAATGCTAACTTGCAAAATTTCCCTGCATTTTAAAACAATGGAAAAATGGTGGTGGGATGATACTTAGAAGAATGGATTCTTGTCAGTCTCCACTAACAAAAATAGGCAACACCAAGTCAGTTACTCCTCAGCATCGTTATGTCCGTCGCAGCCTTCTTGGGTTTCAGGAGGCACAAACACACGTTTTCACAATTATGGTGAAACGCTGAACACCTGCAAATAATTTTCAACGTAGTGGTTAATTGAAAAGCTCTGCGGCATACTTCTTGGAACAAGCCAGTTACCTGTTCCCATGCAAAGAGGAGTATATAGAACCATGGTGGATTTCCAGCTGATGAAGTAAAAGATTATTAAAGGAACGGGATGACCATGGGGATCATCGTTAATTCTCTGAAACAGAATCCGCCCTTTTCACCTGCCAAACACATGCCCACTTCTCCTCTCTGGGGATAATAAAAACTAACCAGCGAACTGACAGAGGGCCTGATCCCCCCATCCACATCGACCACACACACACAAAAAAAAAACGTACCCTCCAGCTACTAATTATAATGCTAAGTTGCAAAATTTCCCTGCATTTTAAAACAATGGAAAAATGGTAGTGGGATCATACTTAGAAGAATAGCTTCTTGTCAGTCTCCACTAACAAAAATAGGCAACACCAAGTCAGCTACTCCTCAGCATTGTTATGTCCGTCGCAGCCTTCTTGGGTTTCAGGAGGCACATACAAACCTTATCAAAATTATGGTGAAACGCTGAACACCTGCAAATAATTTTCAACATACTGGTTAATTGAAAAGCTCTGAGGCATACTTCTTGGAACAAGCCAGGTACCTGTGCCCACGCATAGAGGAGTATATAGAAACATGGTGGAATCCCAGCTGATGAAGCAAAGGATTCTTAAAGGAATGAGATGACCATGCGGATCCTGTTTAATTCTCTGAAACAGAATCCGCACTTTTCACCTGCCAAACACATGCCCACTACTCTTCTCTGGGGATACTAAAAACAAACCAGCGATCTGACAGAGGGCCTGAACACTCATCCTGACCGACCCCACAAAACAAAAAAGTACCCTCCAGCTACTAATTATAATGCCAATTTGCAAAATTTCCCTGCATTTTTAAACAATGGAGAAATGATGGTGGGATGATACTTAGAAGAATGGCTTCTTGTCAGTCTCCACTGACAAAAATAGGCAACACCAAGTCAGCTACGCCTCAGCATAGTTATGTCCGTAGCAGCCATATTTGGTTTCAGTAGGCACATACACACGTTATCACAATTATGGTGAAACGCTGAAAACCTGCAAAGGATTTTCAACATACTGGTTAATTGAAAAGCTCTGAGGCATACTTCTTGGAACAAGCCAGTTTCCTGTGCCCACGCATAGAGAAGTATATAGAACCTTGGTGGATTCCCAGCTCATGAAGCAAAGGATTCTTAAAGGAACGGGATTACCATGCGGATCCTGTTTAATTCTCTGAAACAGATCCGCAGTTTTCACCTGCCATACTAATACCCACTTCTCCTCTCTGGGGATAATAAAAACAAACCAGCGAACTGACAGAGGGCCTGACCAACACATCCACACCGACCCCACAGGAAAAAAAAAAAAAAAAAAACACCGTAGCCTCCAGCTACTAATTATAATGCTAACTTGCAAAATTTTCCTGTATTTTTAAACAATGGAAAAATGATGGTGAGATGATACTTAGAAGAATGGATTCTTGTCAGTCTCCACTAACAAAAATAGGCAAAACCAAGTCAGTTACGCCTCAGCATAGTTATGTCCGTCGCAGCCTTCTTGGGTTTCAGGAGGCACAAACAAACGTTATCACAATTATGGTGAAACGCTGAACACCTGCAAATAATTTTCAACGTAGTGGTTAATTGAAAAGCTCTGCGGCATACTTCTTGGAACAAGCCAGTTACCTGTTCCCACGCAAAGAAGAGTATATAGAACCATGGTGGATTTCCAGCTGATGAAGTAAAGGATTATTAAAGGAACGGGATGACCATGGGGATCATCGTTAATTCTCTCAAACAGAATCCGCCCTTTTCACCTGCCAAACACATGCCCACTTCTCCTCTCCGGGGATAATAAAAACTAACCAGCGAATAGACAGAGGGCCTGACCCCCACCATCCACATCGACCACACACAAAAAAAAACCGTACCCTCCAGCTACTAATTATAATGCTAACTTGAAAAATTTCCCTGCATTTTAAAACAATGGAAAAATGGTGGTGGGATGATACTTAGAAGAATGGATTCTTGTCAGTCTCCACTAACAAAAATAGGCAACACCAAGTCAGCTACTCCTCAGCATCGTTATGTCCGTCGCAGCCTTCTTGGGTTTCAGGAGGCACAAACACACGTTATCACAATTATGGTGAAACGCTGAACACCTGCAAATAATTTTCAACGTAGTGGTTAATTGAAAAGCTCTGCAGCATACTTCTTGGAACAAGCCAGTTACCTGTTCCCATGCAAAGAGGAGTATATAGAACCATGGTGGATTTCCAGCTGATGAAGTAAAGGATTATTAAAGGAACGGGATGACCATGGAGATCATTGTTAATTCTCTGAAACAGAATCCGCCCTTTTCACCTGCCAAACACATGCCCACTTCTCCTCTCTGCGGATAATAAAAACTAACCAGCGAACTGACAGAGGGCCTGACCCCCCCCATCCACATCGACCACACACACAAAAAAAAAAAAACGTACCCTCCAGCTACTAATTATAATGCTAACTTGCAAAATTTCCCTGATTTTTAAAACAATGGAAAAATGGTGGTGGGATGATACTTAGAAGAATGGCTTCTTGTCAGTCTCCACTAACAAAAATAGGCAACACCAAGTCAGCTACTCCTCAGCATAGTTATGTCCGTCGCAGCCTTCTTGGGTTTCAGGAGGCACAAACACACGTTATCACAATTATGGTGAAACGCTGAACACCTGCAAATAATTTTCAACGTAGTGGTTAATTGAAAAGCTCTGCAGCATACTTCTTGGAACAAGGCAGTTACCTGTTCCACGCAAAGAGGAGTATAGAGAACCATGGTGGATTTCCAGCTGATGAAGTAAAGGATTATTAAAGGAACGGGATGACCATGGGGATCATCGTTAATTCTCTGAAACAGAATCCGCCCTTTTCACCTGCCAAACACATGCCCACTTCTCCTCTCTGGGGATAATAAAAACTAACCAGCGAACTGACAGAGGGCCTGACCCCCCCATCCACATCGACCACACACACAAAAAAAAACCAAACCCTCCAGCTACTAATTATAATGCTAACTTGCAAAATTTCCCTGCATTTTAAAACAATGGAAAAATGGTGGTGGGATGATACTTAGAAGAATGGCTTCTTGTCAGTCTCCACTAACAAAAACAGGCAACACCAAGTCAGCTACTCCTCAGCATAGTTATGTCCGTCGCAGCCTTCTTGGGTTTCAGGAGGGACATACAAACCTTATCAAAATTATGGTGAAACGCTGAAAACCTGCAAATAACTTTCAACGTACTGGTTAATTTGAAAACTCTCCAGCATAATTCCTGGAACAAGCCAGGTACCTGTGCCCACGCATAGAGGAGTATATAGAACCATGGTGGAATCCCAGATGATGAAGCTAAGGATTCTTAAAGGAATGAGATGACCATGCGGATCCTGTTTAATTCTCTGAAACAGAATCCGCACTTTTCACCTGCCAAACACATGCCCACTACTCTTCTCTGGGGATAATAAAAACAAACCAGCGATCTGACAGAGGGCCTGAACACCCATCCTGACCGACCCCACAAAACAAAAAAGTACCCTCCAGCTACTAATTATAAAGCCAATTTGCAAAATTTCCCTGCATTTTTAAACAATGGAAAAATGATGGTGGGATGATACTTAGAAGAATGGCTTCTTGTCAGTCTCCACTGACAAAAATAGGCAACACCAAGTCAGCTACGCCTCAGCATAGTTATGTCCGTAGCAGCCATATTTGGTTTCAGTAGGCACATACACACGTTATCACAATTATGGTGAAACGCTGAAAACCTGCAAAGGATTGTGAATATACTGGTTAATTGAAAAGCTCTGAGGCATAGTTCTTGAAACTAGCCAGTTTCCTGTGCCCACGCATAGACAAGTATATAGAACCATGGTGGATTCCCAGCTCATGAAGCAAAGGATTCTTAAAGGAACGGGATAACCATGCGGATCCTGTTTAATTCTCTGAAACAGATCCGCAGTTTTCACCTGCCATACTAATACCCACTTCTCCTCTGTGGGGATAATAAAAACCAACCGGGGAACTGACAGAGGGACTGACCAACACATCCACACCGACCCCACAGGAAAAAAAAAAAAAAAAACACCGTAGCCTCCAACTACTAAGTATAATGCTAACTTGCAAAATTTTCCTGCAATTTTAAACAATGGAAAAATGATGGTGAGATGATACTTACAAGAATGGATTCTTGTCAGTCTCCACTAACAAAAATAGGCAAAACGAAGTCAGCTACGCCTCAGCATAGTTATGTCCGTCGCAGCCTTCTTGGGTTTCAGGAGGCACAAACAAACGTTCTCACAATTATGGTGAAACGCTGAACACCTGCAAATAATTTTCAACGTAGTGGTTAATTGAAAAGCTCTGCGGCATACTTCTTGGGAAAAGGCAGTTACCTGTTCCCATGCAAAGAGGAGTATATAGAACCATGGTGGATTTCCAGCTGATGAAGTAAAGGATTATTAAAGGAACGGGATGACCATGGGGATCATCGTTAATTCTCTGAAGCAGAATCCGCCCTTTTCACCTGCCAAACACATACCCATTTCTCCTCTCTGGGGATAATAAAAACTAACCAGCGAACTGACAGAGGGCCTGACCCCCACCATCCACATCGACAACACACAAAAAAAAACCGTACCCTCCAGCTACTAATTATAATGCTAACTTGAAAAATTTCCCTGCGTTTTAAAACAATGAAAAAGTGGTGGTGGGATGATACTTAGAAGAATGGCTTCTTGTCAGTCTCCAATAACAAAAATAGGCAACACCAAGTCAGCTACTCCTCAGGATAGTTATGTCCGTCGCAGGCTTCTTGGGTTTCAGGAGGCACAAACAAACGTTATCACAATTATGGTGAAACGCTGAACACCTGCAAATAATTTTCAACGTAGTGGTTAATTGAAAAGCTCTGCGGCATACGACTTGGAACAAGCCAGTTACCTGTTCCCACGCAAAGAGGAGTATATAGAACCATGGTGGATTTCCAGCTGATGAAGTAAAGGATTATTAAAGGAACGGGATGACCATGGGGATCATCGTTAATTCTCTCAAACAGAATCCGCCCTTTTCACCTGCCAAACACATGCCCACTTCTCCTCTCTGGGGATAATAAAAACTAACCAGCGAACTGACAGAGGGCCTGACCCCCCTCATCCACATCGACCTCACACAAAAAAAAAACAGTACCCTCCAGATACTAATTATAATGCTAACTTGCAAAATTTCCCTGCATTTTATAACAATGGAAAAATGGTGGTGGGATGATACTTAGAAGAATGGCTTCTTGTCAGTCTCCACTAACAAAAATAGGCAAAACCAAGTCAGCTACGCCTCAGCATACTTATGTCCGTCGCAGCCTTCTTGGGTTTCAGGAGGCACAAACAAACGTTATCACAATTATGGTGAAACGCTGAACACCTGCAAATAATATTCAACGTAATGGTTAATTGAAAAGCTCTGCGGCATACTTCTTGGAACAAGCCAGTTTCCTGTTCCCACGCAAAGAGGAGTATAGAGAACCATGGTGGATTTCCAGCTGATGAAGTAAAGGATTATTAAAGGAACTGGATGACCATGGGGATCATCGTTAATTCTGTGAAACAGAATCCGCCCTTTTCACCTGCCAAACACATGCCCACTTCTCCTCTCTGGGGATAATAAAAGCTAACCAGCGAACTGACAGAGGGCCTGACCCCCCCCCATCCACATCGACCACACACACACAAAAAAAAACCGTACCCTCCAGCTACTAATTATAATCGTAACTTGCAAAATTTCCCTGCATTTTAAAACAATGGAAAAATGGTGGTGGGATGATACTTAGAAGAATTGCTTCTTGTCAGTCTCCACTAACAAAAATAGGCAACACCAAGTCAGCTACTCCTCAGCATAGTTATGTCCGTCGCAGCCTTCTTGGGTTTCAGGAGGCACAAACACACGTTATCACAATTATGGTGAAACGCTGAACACCTGCAAATAATTTTCAACGTACTGGTTAAATCAAAAGCTCTGCGGCATACTTCTTGGAACAAGCCAGTTACCTGTTCCCACGCAAAGAGGAGTATATAGAACCATGGTGGATTTCCAGCTGATGAAGTAAAGGAATATTAAAGGAACGGGATGACCATGGGGATCATCGTTAATTCTCTGAAACAGAATCCGCCCTTTTCACCTGCCAAACACATGCCCACTTCTCCTCTCTGGGTATAATAAAAACTAACCAGCGAACTGACAGAGGGCCTGACCCCCCCCATCCACATCGACCACACACACAAAAAAAAAACCATACCCTCCAGCTACTAATTATAATGCTAACTTGCAAAATTTCCCTGCATTTTAAAACAATGGAAAAATGGTGGTGGGATTATACTTAGAAAAATGGCTTCTTGTCAGTCTCCACTAACAAAAATAGGCAACACCAAGTCAGCTACTCCTCAGCATAGTTATGTCCGTGGCAGCCTTCTTGGGTTTCAGGAGGCACAAACACACATTATCACAATTATGTTGAAACGCTGAACACCTGCAAATAATATTCAACGTAGTGGTTAATTGAAAAGCTCTGCGGCATACTTCTTGGAACAAGGCAGTTACCTGTTCCCACGCAAAGAGGAGTATATAGAACCATGGTGGATTTCCAGCTGATGAAGTAACGGATTATTAAAGGAACGAAATGACCATGGGGATCATCGTTAATTCTCTGAAACAGAATTCGCCCTTTTCACCTGCCAAACACATGCCCACTTCTCCTCTCTGGGGATAATAAAAACTAACCAGCGAACTGACAGAGGGCCTGACCCCCCCCCATCCACATGGACCACACACAAAAAAAAAAAACCGTTCCCTCCAGCTACTAATTATAATGCTAACTTGCAAAATTTCCCTGCATTTTAAAACAATGGAAAAATGGTGGTGGGATCATACTTAGAAGAATGGCTTCTTGTCTGTCTCCTCTAACAAAAATACGCAACACCAAGTCAGCTACTCCTCAGCATAGTTATGTCCGTCGCAGCCTTCTTGGGTTTCGGGAGGGACATACAAAGCTTATCAAAATTATGGTGAAACCCTGAAAACCTGCAAATAACTTTCAACGTACTGGTTAATTTGAAAACTCTCCAGCATAATTCCTGGAACAAGCCAGGTACCTTTTCCCCCGCATAGAGGAGTATATAGAACCATGGTGGAATCCCACCTGATGAAGCTAAGGATTCTTAAAGGAATGAGATGACCATGCGGATCCTGTTTAATTCTCTGAAACAGAATCCGCACTTTTCACCTGCCAAACACATGCCCACTACTCTTCTCTGGGGATAATAAAAACAAACCAGCGATCTGACAGAGGGCCTGAACACCCATCCTGACCGACCCCACAAAACAAAAAAGTACCCTCCAGCTACTAATTATAAAGCCAATTTGCAAAATTTCCCTGCATTTTTAAACAATGGAAAAATGATGGTGGGATGATACTTAGAAGAATGGCTTCTTGTCAGTCTCCACTGACAAAAATAGGCAACACCAAGTCAGCTACGCCTCAGCATAGTTATGTCCGTAGCAGCCATATTTGGTTTCAGTAGGCACATACACACGTTTTCACAATTATGGTGAAACGCTGAAAACCTGCAAAGGATTGTGAACATACTGGTTAATTGAAAAGCTCTGAGGCATAGTTCTTGGAACTAGCCAGTTTCCTGTGCCCACGCTTAGACAAGTATATAGAACCATGGTGGATTCCCAGCTCATGAAGCAAAGGATTCTTAAAGGAACGGGATAACCATGCGGATCCTGTTTAATTCTCTGAAACAGATCCGCAGTTTTCACCTGCCATACTAATACTCACTTCTCCTCTGTGGGGATAATAAAAACCAACCGGGGAACTGACAGAGGGACTGACCAACACATCCACACCGACCCCACAGGAAAAAAAAAAAAAAAACACCGTAGCCTCCAACTACTAAGTATAATGCTAACTTGCAAAATTTCCCTGCATTTTAAAACAATGGAAAAATGGTGGTTGGATGATACTTAGAAGAATGACTTCTTGTCAGTCTCCACTAACAAAAATAGGCAACACCAAGTCAGCTACTCCTCAGCATAGTTATGTCCGTCGCAGCCTTCTTGGGTTTCAGGAGGCACAAACACACGTTATCACAATTATGGTGAAACGCTGAACACCTGCAAATAATTTTCAACGTAGTGGTTAATTGAAAAGCTCTGCAGCATACTTCTTGGAACAAGGCAGTTACCTGTTCCCACGCAAAGAGGAGTATAGAGAACCATGGTGGATTTCCAGCTGATGAAGTAAAGGATTATTAAAGAACGGGATGACCATGGGGATCATCGTTAATTCTCTCAAACAGAATCCGCCCTTTTCACCTGCCAAACACATGCCCACTTCTCCTCTCTGGGGATAATAAAAACTAACCAGCGAACTGACAGAGGGCTTGACCCCCCCCCATCCACATCTACCACAAACACACAAAAAAAACCGTACCCTCAAGCTACTAATTATAATGCTAACTTGCAAAATTTCCCTGCATTTTAAAACAATGGAAAAATGGTGGTGGGATCATACTTAGAAGAATGGCTTCTTGTCTCTCTCCACTAAGAAAAATAGGCAACACCTAGTCAGCTACTCCTCAGCATAGTTATGTCCGTCGCAGCCTTCTTGGGTTTCAGGAGGGACATACAAACGTTATCAAAATTATGGTGAAACTCTGAAAACCTGCAAATAACTTTCAACGTACTTGGTAATTTGAAAACTCTCCAGCATAATTCTTGGAACAAGCCAGGTACCTGTGCCCACGCATAGAGGAGTATATAGAACCATGGTGGAATCCCAGATGATGAAGCTAAGAATTCTTAAAGGAATGAGATGACCATGCGGATCCTGTTTAAATCTCTGAAACAGAATCCGCACTTTTCACCTGCCAAACACATGCCCACTACTCTTCTCTGGGGATAATAAAAACAAACCAGCGATCTGACAGAGAGCCTCAACACCCATCCTGACCGACCCCACAAAACAAAAAAGTACCCTCCAGCTACTAATTATAATGCCAATTTGCAAAATTTCCCTGCATTTTTAAACAATGGAGAAATGGTGGTGGGATGATACTTAGAAGAATGGCTTCTTGTCAGTCTCCACTGACAAAAATAGGCAACACCAAGTCAGCTACGCCTCAGCATAGTTATGTCCGTAGCAGCCATATTGGGTTTCAGTAGGCACATCCACACGTTATCACAATTATGGTGAAACGCTGAAAACCTGCAAAGGATTGTGAACATACTGGTTAATTGAAAAGCTCTGAGGCATACTTCTTGGAACTAGCCAGTTTCCTGTGCCCACGCATAGACAAGTATATAGAACCATGGTGGATTCCCAGCTCATGAAGCAAAGGATTGTTAAAGGAACGGGATTACCATGCGGATCCTGTTTAATTCTCTGAAACAGATCCGCAGTTTTCACCTGCCATACTAATACCCACTTCTCCTCTCTGGGGATAATAAAAACCAACCGAGGAAGTGACAGAGGGCCTGACCAACACATCCACACTGACCCCACAGGAAAGAAAAAAAAAAAAACACCGTAGCCTCCAGCTACTAATTATAATGCTAACTTGCAAAATTTTCCTGCAATTTTAAACAATGGAAAAATGATGGTGAGATGATACTTACAAGAATGGATTCTTGTCAGTCTCCACTAACAAAAATAGGCAAAACGAAGTCAGCTACGCCTCAGCATAGTTATGTCCGTCGCAGCCTTCTTGGGTTTCAGGAGGCACAAACAAACGTTCTCACAATTATGGTGAAACGCTGAACACCTGCAAATAATTTTCAACGTAGTGGTTAATTGAAAAGCTCTGCGGCATACTTCTTGGAAAAAGGCAGTTACCTGTTCCCATGCAAAGAGGAGTAAATAGAACCATGGTGGATTTCCAGCTGATGAAGTAAAGGATTATTAAAGGAACGGGATGACCATGGGGATCATCGTTAATTCTCTGAAACAGAATCCGCCCTTTTCACCTGCCAAACACATACCCATTTCTCCTCTCTGGGGATAATAAAAGCTAACCAGCGAACTGACAGAGGGCCTGACCCCCACCATCCACATCGACCACACAAAAAAAAAAAACCGTACCCTCCATCTACTAATTATAATGCTAACTTGCAAAATTTCCCTGCGTTTTAAAACAATGAAAAAATGGTGGTGGGATCATACTTAGAAGAATGGCTTCTTGTCAGTCTCCACTAACAAAAATAGGCAACACCAAGTCAGCTACTCCTCAGGATAGTTATGTCCGTCGCAGCCTTCTTGGGTTTCAGGAGGCACAAACACACGTTATCACAATTATGGTGAAACGCTGAACACCTGCAAATAATTTTCAACGTAGTGGTTAATTGAAAAGCTCTGCGGCATACGTCTTGGAACAAGCCAGTTACCTGTTCCCACGCAAAGAGGAGTATATATAACCATGGTGGATTTCCAGCTGATGAAGTAAAGGATTATTAAAGGAACGGGATGACCATGGGGATCATCGTTAATTCTCTGAAACAGAATCCGCCCTTTTCACCTGCCAAACACATGCCCACTTCTCCTCTCTGGGGATAATAAAAACTAACCAGCGAAATGACAGAGGGCCTGACCCCCCTCATCCACATCGACCTCACACAAAAAAAAAAACAGTACCCTCCAGCTACTAATTATAATGCTAACTTGCAAAATTTCCCTGCATTTTATAACAATGGAAAAATGGTGGTGGGATGATACTTAGAAGAATGGCTTCTTGTCAGTCTCCACTAACAAAAATAGGCAAAACCAAGTCAGCTACGCCTCAGCATAGTTATGTCCGTCGCACCCTTCTTGGGTTTCAGGAGGCACAAACAAACGTTATCACAATTATGGTGAAACGCTGAACACCTGCAAATAATTTTCAACGTAGTGGTTAATTGAAAAGCTCTGCGGCATACTTCTTGGAACAAGCCAGTTACCTGTTCCCACGCAAAGAGGAGTATAGAGAATCATGGTGGATTTCCAGCTGATGAAATAAAGGATTATTAAAGGAACTGGATGACCATGGGGATCATCGTTAATTCTCTGAAACAGAATCCGCCCTTTTCACCTGCCAAACACATGCCCACTTCTCCTCTCTGGGGATAATAAAAACTAACCAGTGAACTGACATAGGGCCTGACCCCCCCCCATCCACATCGACCACACACACAAAAAAAAAAACCGTACCCTCCAGCTACTAATTATAATGCTAACTTGCAAAATTTCCCTGCATTTTAAAACAATGGAAAAATGGTGGTGGGATGATACTTAGAAGAATGGCTTCTTGTCAGTCTCCACTAACAAAAATAGGCAACACCAAGTCAGCTACTCCTCAGCATAGTTATGTCCGTCGCAGCCTTCTTGGGTTTCAGGAGGCACAAACAAACGTTATCACAATTATGGTGAAACGCTGATTACCTGCAAATAATTTTCAACGTACTGGTTAAATCAAAAGCTCTGCGGCATACTTCTTGGAACAAGCCAGTTACCTGTTCCCACGCAAAGAGGAGTATATAGAACCATGGTGGATTTCCAGCTGAGAAGTAAAGGAATATTAAAGGAACGGGATGACCATGGGGATCATCGTTAATTCTCTGAAACAGAATCCGCCCTTTTCACCTGCCAAACACATGCCCACTTCTCCTCTCTGGGGATAATAAAAACTAACCAGCGAACTGACAGAGGGCCTGACCCCCCCATCCAAATCGACCACACACAAAAAAAAAAACCATACCCTCCAGCTACTAATTATAATGCTAACTTGCAAAATTTCCCTGCATTTTAAAACAATGGAAAAATGGTGGTGGGATTATACTTAGAAGAATGGGTTCTTGTCAGTCTCCACTAACAAAAATAGGCAACACCAAGTCAGCTACTCCTCAGCATAGTTATGTCCGTGGCAGCCTTCTTGGGTTTCAGGAGGCACAAACACACATTATCACAATTATGTTGAAACGCTGAACACCTGCAAATAATATTCAACGTAGTGGTTAATTGAAAAGCTCTGCGGCATACTTCTTGGAACAAGGCAGTTACCTGTTCCCTCGCAAAGAGGAGTATATAGAACCATGGTGGATTTCCAGCTGATGAAGTAATGGATTATTAAAGGAACGAAATGACCATGGGGATCATCGTTAATTCTCTGAAACAGAATCCGCCCTTTTCACCTGCCAAACACATGCCCACTTCTCCTCTCTGGGGATAATAAAAACTAACCAGCGAACTGACAGAGGGCCTGACCCCCCCCATCCACATCGACGGCACACAAAAAAAAAAACCGTACCCTCCAGCTCCTAATTATAATGCTAACTTGCAAAATTTCCCTGCATTTTAAAACAATGGAAAAATGGTGGTGGGATGATACTTAGAAGAATGGCTTCTTGTCTGTCTCCACTAACAAAAATAGGCAACACCAAGTCAGCTACTCCTCAGCATAGTTATGTCCGTCGCAGCCTTCTTGGGTTAAGGGAGGGACATACAAACGTTATCAAAATTATGGTGAAACGCTGAACACCTGCAAATAATTTTCAACGTACTGGTTAATTTGAAAACTCTCCAGCATAATTCTTGGAACAAGCCAGGTACCTTTGCCAACGAATAGAGGAGTATATAGAAACATGGGGGAATCCCAGCTGATGAAGCAAAGGATTCCTAAAGGAATGAGATGACCATGCGGATCGTGTTTAATTCTGTGAAACACAATCCGCACTTTTCACCTGCCAAACACATGCCCACTACTCTTCTCTGGGGATACTAAAAACAAACCAGCGATCTGACAGAGGGCCTGAACACCCATCCTGACCGACCCCACAAAACAAAAAAGTACCCTCCAGCTACTAATTATAATGCCAATTTGCAAAATTTCCCTGCATTTTTAAACAATGGAGAAATGATGGTGGGATGATACTCAGAAGAATGGCTTCTTGTCAGTCTCCACTGACAAAAATAGGCAACACCAAGTCAGCTACGCCTCAGCATAGTTATGTCCGTAGCAGCCATATTTGGTTTCAGTAGGCACATACACACGTTATCACAATTATGGTGAAACGCTGAAAACCTGCAAAGGATTTTCAACATACTGGTTAATTAAAAAGCTCTGAGGCATACTACTTGGAACTAGCCAGTTTCCTGTGCCCACGCATAGACAAGTATATAGAACCATGGTGGATTCCCAGCTCATGAAGCAAAGGATTCTTAAAGGAACGGGATTACCATGCGGATCCTGTTTAATTCTCTGTAACAGATCCGCAGTTTTCACCTGCCATACTAATCCCACTTCTCCTCTCTGGGGATAATAAAAACCAACCGGGGAAATGACAGAGGGCCTGACCAACACATCCACACCGACCCCACAGGAAAAAAAAAAAAAAAACACCATAGTCTCCAGCTACTAATTATAATGCTAACTTGCACAATTTCCCTGCATTTTAAAACAATGGAAAAATGGTGGTGGGATGATACTTAGAAGAATGGCTTCTTGTCAGTCTCCACTAACAAAAATAGGCAACACCAAGTCAGCTACTCCTCAGTATAGTTATGTCCGTCGCAGCCTTCTTCGGTTTCAGGAGGCACAAACAAATGTTATCAAAATTATGGTGAAACGCTGGACACCTGCAAATGATTTTCAACGTAGTGGTTAATTGAAAAGCTCTGCGGCATACTTCTTGGAACAAGGCAGTTACCTGTTCCCACGAAAAGAGGAGTATATAGAACCATGGTGGATTTCCAGCTGATGAAGTAAAGGATTATTAAAGGAACGGGATGACCATGGGGATCATCGTTAATTCTCTGAAACAGAATCCGCCCTTTTCACCTGCCAAACACATGCCCACTTCTCCTCTCTGGGGATAATAAAAACTAACCAGCGAACTGACAGAGGGCCTGACCACCACCATCCACATCGACCACACAAAAAAAAAAAACCGTACCCTCCAGCTACTAATTATAATGCTAACTTGCAAAATTTCCCTGCATTTTAAAACAATGGAAAAATGGTGGTGGCATGATACTTAGAAGAATGGCTTCTTGTCAGTCTCCACTAACAAAAATAGGCAACACCAAGTCAGCTACCCCTCAGCATAGTTATGTCCGTCGCAGCCTTCTTGGGTTTCAGGAGGCTCAAACAAACGTTATCACAATTATGGTGAAACGCTGAACACCTGCAAATAATTTTCAACGTAGTGGTTAATTGAAAAGCTCTGCGGCATACTTCTTGGAACAAGCCAGTTACCTGTTCCCACGCAAAGAGGAGTATATAGAACCATGGTGGAATCCCAGCTGATGAAGCAAAGGATTCTTAAAGGAATGAGATGACCATGCGGATCCTGTTTAATTCTCTGAAACAGAATCCGCACTTTTCACCTGCCAAACACATGCCCACTACTCTTCTCTGGAGATAATAAAAACAAACCAGCGATATGACAGAGGGCCTGAACACCCATCCTGACCGACCCCACAAAACAAAAAAGTACCCTCCAGCTACTAATTATAATGCCAATTTGCAAAATTTCCCTGCATTTTTAAACAACGGAGAAATGATGGTGGGATGATACTTAGAAGAATGGCTTCTTGTCAGTCTCCACTGACAAAAATAGGCAACACCAAGTCAGCTACGCCTCAGCATAGTTATGTCCGTAGCAGCCATATTTGGTTTCAGTAGGCACATACACACGTTATCACAATTATGGTGAAACGCTGAAAACCTGCAAAGGATTTTCAACATACTGGTTAATTAAAAAGCTCTGACGCATACTTCTTGGAACTAGCCAGTTTCCTGTGCCCACGCATAGACAAGTATATAGAACCATGGTGGATTCCCAGCTCATGAAGCAAAGGATTCTTAAAGGAACGGGATTACCATGCGGATCCTGTTTAATTCTCTGTAACAGATCCGCAGTTTTCACCTGCCATACTAATACCCAATTCTCCTCTCTGGGGATAATAAAATCCATCCGGGGAACTGACAGAGGGCCTGACCAACACATCCACACCGACCCCACAGGAAAAAAAAAAAAAAACACCGTAGCCTCCAGCTACTAATTATAATGATAACTTGCAAAATTTTCCTGCATTTTTAAACAATGGAAAAATGATGGTGAGATGATACTTAGAAGAATGGATTCTTGTCAGTCTCCACTAACAAAATTACGCAAAACCAAGTCAGCTACGCCTCAGCATAGTTATGTCCGTCGCAGCCTTCTTGGGTTTCAGGAGGCACAAACAAACGTTATCACAAATATGGTGAAACGCTGAACACCTGCAAATAATTTTCAACGTACTGGTTAATTGAAAAGCTCTGCGGCATACTTCTTGGAACAAGCCAGTTACCTGTTCCCACGCAAAGAGGAGTATATAGAACCATGGTGGATTTCCAGCTGATGAAGTAAAGGATTATTAAAGGAACGGGATGACCATGGGGATCATCGTTAACTCTCTGAAACAGAATCCGCCCTTTTCACCTGCCAAACACATGCCCACTTCTCCTCTCTGGGGATAATAAAAACTAACCAGCGAACTGACAGAGGGCCAGACCGCCACCATCCACATCGACCACACACACAAAAAAAAAAACCGGCCGGGCGCGGTGGCTCAGGCCTGTAATCCTAGCACTCTGGGAGGCCGAGGCGGGTGGATCGCTCAAGGTCAGGAGTTCGAGACCAGCCTGAGCAATGAGCGAGACCTCGTCTCTACTAAAAATAGAAAGAAATTATCTGGCCAACTAAAATATATATAGAAAAAAAAAATTAGCCAGGCATGGTGGTGCATGCCTGTAGTCCCAGCTACTCGGGAGGCTGAGGCAGTAGGATTGCTTAAGCCCAGGCGTTTGAGGTTGCTGTGAGCTAGGCTGACGACACGGCACTCACTCTAGCCTGGGCAACAAAGCGACACTCTGTCTCAAAAAAAAAAAAAAAACCGTACCCTCCAGCTATTAATTATACTGCTAACTTGCAAAATTTCCCTGCATTTTAAAACAATGGAAAAATGGTGGTGGGATGATACTTAGAAGAATGGCTTCTTGTCCGTCTCCACTAACAAAAATAGGCAACACCAAGTCAGCTACTCCTCAGCATAGTTATGTACGTCGCAGCCTTCTAGGGTTTCAGGAGGCACAAACAAAGGTTCTCACAATTATGGTGAAACGCTGAACACCTGCAAATAATTTTCAACGTAGTGGTTAATTGAAAAGCTCTGCGGCATACTTCTTGGAACAAGCCAGTTACCTGTTCCCACGCAAAGAGGAGTATATAGAACCATGGTGGATTTCCAGCTGATGAAGTAAAGGATTATTAAAGGAACGGGATGACCATGGGGACCATCGTTAATTCTTTGAAACAGAATTCGCCCTTTTCACCTGCCAAACACATGCCCACTTCTCCTCTCTGGGGATAATAAAAACTAACCAGCGAACTGACAGAGGGCCTGACACCCCCATCCACATCGACCAAACAAAAAAAAAAAAACCGTACCCTCCAGCTACTAATTATAATGCTAACTTGCAAAATTTCCCTGCATTTTAAAACAATGTAAAAATGGTGGTGGGATGATACTTAGAAGAATGGCTTCTTCTCAGTCTCCACTAACAAAAATAGGCAACACAAAGTCAGCTACTCCTCAGAATAGTTATGTCTGTCGCAGCCTTCTTGGGTTTCAGGAGGCACAAACAAACGTTATCACAACTATGGTGAAACGCTGAACACCTGCAAATAATTTTCAACGTAGTGGTTAATTGAAAAGCTCTGCGGCATACTTCTTGGAACAAGGCAGTTACCTGTTCCCACGCAAAGAGGAGAATATAGAACCATGGTGGATTTCCAGCTGATGAAGTAAATGATTATTAAAGGAACGGGATGACCATGGGGATCATCGTTAATTCTCTGAAACAGAATCCGCCCTTTTCACCTGCCAAACACATGCCCACTTCTCCTCTCTGGGGATAATAAAAACTAACCAGCTAACTGACAGAGGGCCTGACCGCCCCCCATCCACATCGACTACACAAAAAAAAAAAAAAAAAACCGTACCCTCCAGCTACTAATTATAATGCTAACTTGCAAAATTTCCCTGCATTTTAAAACAATGGAAAAATGGTGGTGGGATCATACTTAGAAGAATGGCTTCTTGTCTGTGACCACTAACAAAAATAGGCAACACCAAGTCAGCTACTCCTCAGCATAGTTATGTCCGTCGCAGCCTTCTTGGGTTTCAGGAGGGACATACAAACGTTATCAAAATTATGGTGAAACGCTGAACACCTGCAAATAATTTTCAACGTACTGGTTAATTTGAAAACTCTCCAGCATACTTCTTGGAACAAGCCAGGTACCTGTGCCCACGCATAGAGGAGTATATTGAAACATGGTGGAATCCCAGCTGATGAAGCAAAGGATTCTTAAAGAATGAAATGACCATGCGGATCCTGTTTAATTCTCTGAAACAGAATCCGCACTTTTCACCTGCCAAACACATGCCCACTACTCTTCTCTGGGGATAATAAAAACAAACCAGCGATCTGACAGAGGGCCTGAACACCCATCCTGACCGACCACACAAAACAAAAAAGTACCCTCCAGCTACTAATTGTAATGCCAATTTGCAAAATTTCCCTACAGTTTTAAACAATGGAGAAATGATGGTGGGATGATACTTAGAAGAATGGCTTCTTGCCAATCTCCACTGACAAAAATAGGCAACACCAAGTCAGCTACGCCTCAGCATAGTTATGTCCGTAGCAGCCATATTTGGTTTCAGTAGGCACATACACACGTTATCACAATTATGGTGAAACGCTGAAAACCTGCAAAGGATTTTCAACAAACTGGTTAATTGAAAAGCTCTGAGGCATACTTCTTGGAACAAGCCAGTTTCCTGTGCCCACGCATAGAGAAGTATATAGAACCACGGTGGATTCCCAGCTCATGAAGCAAAGGATTCTTAAAGGAACGGGATTACCATGCGGATCCTGTTTAATTCTCTGAAACAGATCCGCAGTTTTCACCTGCCATACTAATACCCACTTCTCCTCTCTGGGGATAATAAAAACTAACCAGCGAACTGACAGAGGGCCTGACCCCCACCATCCACATCGACCACACACAAAAAAAAAACCGTACCCTCCAGCTACTAATTATAAGGCTAACTTGCAAAATTTCCCTGCATTTTAAAACAATGGAAAAATGGTGGTGGGATGATACTTAGAAGAATGGCTTCTTGTCAGTCTCCACTAACAAAAATAGGCAACACCAAGTCAGCTACTCCTCAGCATAGTTATGTCCGTTGCAGCCTTCTTGGGTTACAGGAGGCACAAACAAACGTTATCACAATTATGGTGAAACGCTGAACACCTGCAAATAATTTTCAACGTAGTGGTTAAATGAAAAGCTCTGCGGCATGCTTCTTGGAACAAGCCAGTTACCTGTTCCCACGAAAAGAGGAGTATATAGAACCATGGTGGATTTCCAGCTGATGAAGTAAAGGATTATTAAAGGAACGGGATGACCATGGGGATCATCGTTAATTCTCTGAAACAGAATCCGCCCTTTTCACCTGCCAAACACATGCCCACATCTCCTCTCTGGGGATAATAAAAACTTACCAGCGAACTGACAGAGGGTCTGACCCCCCCATCCACATAGACCACACACAAAAAAAGAAACCGAACCCTCCAGCTACTAATTATAATGCTAACTTGCAAAATTTCCCTGCATTTTAAAACAATGGAAAAATTGTGGTGGGATGATACTTAGAAGAATGGCTTCTTGTCAGTCTCCACTAACAAAAATAGGCAACACCAAGTCAGCTACCCCTCAGCATAGTTATGTCCGTCGCAGCCTTCTTGGGTTTCAGGAGGCTCAAACAAACGTTATCACAATTATGGTGAAACGCTGAACACCTGCAAATAATTTTCAACGTAGTGGTTAATTGAAAAGCTCTGCGGCATACTTCTTGGAACAAGCCAGTTACTTGTTCCCACGCAAAGAGGAGTATATAGAACCATGGTGGAATCCCAGCTGATGAAGCAAAGGATTCTTAAAGGAATGAGATGACCATGCGGATCCTGTTTAATTCTCTGAAACAGAATCCGCACTTTTCACCTGCCAAACACATGCCCACTACTCTTCTCTGGAGATAATAAAAACAAACCAGCGATATGATAGAGGGCCTGAACACCCATCCTGACCGACCCCACAAAACAAAAAAGTACCCTCCAGCTACTAATTATAATGCCAATTTGCAAAATTTCCCTGCATTTTTAAACAACGGAGAAATGATGGTGGGATGATACTTAGAAGAATGGCTTCTTGTCAGTCTCCACTGACAAAAATAGAAACACCAAGTCAGCTACGCCTCAGCATAGTTATGTCCGTAGCAGCCATATTTGGTTTCAGTAGGCACATACACACGTTATTACAATTATGGTGAAACGCTGAAAACCTGCAAAGGATTTTCAAGATACTGGTTAATTGAAAAGCTCTGAGGCATACTTCTTGGAACAAGCCAGTTTCTTGTGCCCAGGCATAGAGAAGTATATAGAACCATGGTGGATTCCCAGCTCATGAAGCAAAGGATTCTTAAAGGAACGGGATCACCATTTGGTTCCTGTTTAATTCTCTGAAACAGATCCGCAGTTTTCACCTGCCATACTAATACCCAATTCTCCTCTCTCGGTATAATAAAAACCATCCGGGGAACTGACAGAGGGCCTGACCAACACATCCACGCCAACCCCACAGGAAAAAAAAAAAAAAACACCGCAGCCTCCAGATACTAATTATAATGCTAACTTGCAAAATTTTCCTGCATTTTTAAACAATGGAAAAATGATGGTGAGATGATACTTAGAAGAATGGATTCTTGTCAGTCTCCACTAACAAAAATAGGCAAAACCAAGTCAGCTACGCCTCAGCATAGTTATGTCCGTCGCAGCCTTCTTGGGTTTCAGGAGGCACAAACAAACGTTATCACAATTATGGTGAAACGCGGAACACCTGCAAATAATTTTCAACGTACTGATTAATTGAAAAGCTCTGCGGCATACTTCTTGGAACAAGGCAGTTACCTGTTCCCACGCAAAGAGGAGTATAGAGAACCATGCTGGATTTCCAGCTGATGAAGTAAAGGATTATTAAAGGAACGGGATGACCATGGGGATCATCGTTAATTCTCTGAAACAGAATCCGCCCTTTTCACCTGCCAAACACATGCCCACTTCTCCTCTATGAGGATAATAAAAACTAACCAGCGAACTGACAGAGAGCTTGACCCCCCCATCCACATCGACCACACACACAAAAAAAACCGTACTCTCCAGCTACTAATTATAATGCTAACTTGCACAATTTCCCTGCATTTTAAAACAATGGAAAAATGGTGGTCGGATGATACTTAGAAGAATGGCTTCTTGTCAGTCTCCACTAACAAAAATAGGCAACACCAAGTCAGCTACTCCTCAGCATAGTTATGTCCGTCGCAGCCTTCTTGGTTTTCAGGAGGCACAAACACACGTTATCACAATTATAGTGAAACGCTGAACACCTGCAAATAATTTTCAACGTAGTGGTTAATTGAAAAGCTCTGCGACATACTTCTTGGAACAAGCCAGTTACCTGTTCCCACGCAAAGAGGTGTATATAGAACCATGGTGGAATCGCAGCTGATGAAGCAAAGGATTCTTAAAGGAATGAGTTGACGATGCGGGTCCTGTTTAATTCTCTGAAACAGAATCCGCACTTTTCGCCTGCCAAACACATGCCCACTACGCTTCTCTGGGGATAATAAAAACAAACCAGCGATCTGACAGAGGGCCTGAACACCCATCCTGACCGACCCCACAAAACAAAAAACTACCCTCCAGCTACTAATTATAATGCCAGTTTGCAAAATTTCCCTGCATTTTTAAACAATGGAGAAATGATGGTGGGATGATACTTAGAAGAATGGCTTCTTGTCAGTCTCCACTGACAAAAATAGGCAACACCAAGTCAGCTACGCCTCAGCATAGTTATGTCCGTAGCAGCCATATTTGGTTTCAGTAGGCACATACACACGTTATCACAATTATGGTGAAACGCTGAAAACCTGCAAAGGATTTTCAACACACTGGTTAATTGAAAAGCTCTGAGGCATACTTCTTGGAACAAGCCAGTTACCTGTTCCCACGCAAAGAGGAGTATATAGAACGATGGTGGATTCCCAGCTCATGAAGCAAAGGATTCTTAAAGGAACGGGATTACCATGCGGATCCTGTTTAATTCTCTGAAACAGATCCGCAGTTTTCACCTGCCATACTAATACCCACTTCTCCTCTCTGGGGATAATAAAAACAAACCAGCGAACTGACAGAGGGCCTGACCAACACATCCACACCGACCTCACAGGAAAAAAAAAAACAAAAACACCGTAGGCTACAGCTACTAATTATAATGCTAACTTGCAAAATTTTCCTGCATTTTTAAACAATGGAAAAATGATGGTGAGATGATACTTAGAAGAATGGATTCTTGTCAGTCTCCACTAACAGAAATAGGCAACACCAAGTCTGCTACGCCTCAACATAGTTATGTCCGTCGCAGCCTTCTTGGGTTTCAGGAGGCACAAACAAAAGTTATCACAATTATGGTGAAACGCTGAACACCTGCAAATAATTTTCAACGTACTGGTTAATTGAAAAGCTCTGCGGCATACTTCTTGGAACAAGGGAGTTACCTGTTCCCTCGCAAAGAGGAGTATAGAGAACCATGGTGGATTTCCAGCTGATGAAGTAAAGGATTATTAAAGGAACGGGATGACCATGGGGATCATCGTTAATTCTCTGAAACAGAATCCGCCCTTTTCACCTGCCAAACACATGCCCACTTCTCCTCTCTGAGGATAATAAAAACTAACCAGCGAACTGACAGAGGGCCTGACCCCCCCATCCACATCGACCACACACAAAAAAAAAACCGTACCCTCCAGCTACTAATTATAATGCTAACTTGCAAAATTTCCCTGCATTTTAAAACAAGGGAAAAATGGTGGTAGGATGATACTTAGAAGAATGGCTTCTTGTCAGTCTCCACTAACAAAAATAGGCAACACCAAGTCAGCTACTCCTGAGCATAGTTATGTCCGTCGCAGCCTTCTTGGGTTTCAGGAGGGACATACAAACGTTATCAAAATTATGGTCAAACGCTGAAAACCTGCAAAAAAATTTCAACGTACTGGTTAATTTGAAAACTCTCCAGCATAATTCTTGGAACAAGCCAGGTACCTGTGCCCACGCATAGAGGAGTATATAGAAACATGGTGGAATCCCAGCTGATGAAGCAAAAGATTCTTAAAGGAATGAGATGACCATGCGGATCCTGTTTAATTCTCTGAAACAGAATCCGCCCTTTTCACCTGCCAAACACATGCCCACTTCTCCTCTCTGAGGATAATAAAAATTAACCAGCGAACTGACAGAGGGCCTGACCCCCCCATCCACATCAACCACACACACAAAAAAAACCGTACCCTCCAGCTACTAATTATAATGCTAACTTGCAAAATTTCCCTGCATTTTAAAACAATGGAAAAATGGTGGTGGGATGATACTTAGAAGAATGCCTTCTTGTCAGTCTCCACTAACAAAAATAGGCAACACCAAGTCAGCTACTCCTCAGGATAGTTATGTCCGTCGCAGCCTTCTTGGGTTTCAGGAGGCACAAACACACGTTATCACCATTATGGTGAAACGCTGAACACCTGCAAATAATTTTCAACGTAGTGGTTAATTGAAAAGCTCTGCGGCATACTTCTTGGAACAAGCCAGTTACCTGTTCCCACGCAAGGAGGAGTATATAGAACCATGGTGGATTTCCAGCTGATGAAGTAAAGGATAATTAAAGGAACGGGATGACCATGGGGATCATCGTTAATTCTCTGAAACAGAATCCGCCCTTTTTACCTGCCAAACACATGCCCACTTCTCCTCTCTGGGGATAATAAAAACTAACCAGCCAACTGACAGAGGGCCTGACCCCCACCATTCACATCGACCACACAAAAAAAAAAAACCGTACCCTCCAGCTACTAATTATAATGCTAACTTGCAAAATTTCCCTGCATTTTAAAACAATGGAAAAATGGTTGTGGGATGATATTTAGAAGAATGGCTTCTTGTCAGTCTCCACTAACAAAAATAGGCAACACCAAGTCAGCTACTCCTCAGCATAGTTATGTCCGTCGCAGCCTTCTTGGGTTTCAGGAGGCACAAACAAAGGTTCTCACAATTATGGTGAAACGCTGAACACCTGCAAATAATTTTCAACGTAGTGGTTAATTGAAAAGCTCTGCGGCATACTTCTTGGAACAAGCCAGTTACCTGTTCCCACGCAAAGAGGAGTATATAGAACCATGGTGGATTTCCAGCTGATGAAGTAAAGGATTATTAAAGGAACGGGATGACCATGGGGATCATCGTTAATTCTCTGAAACAGAATCCGCCCTTTTCACCTGCCAATAACATGCCCACTTCTCCTCTCTGGGGATAATAAAAACTAACCAGCGAACTGACAGAGGGCCTGATCCCCCCCCATCCACATCGACCACACACACAAAAAAAACCGTACCCTCCAGCTACTAATTATAAGGCTAACTTGCACAATTTCCCTGCATTTTAAAACAATGGAAAAATGGTGGTGGGATGATACTTAGAAGAATGGCTTCTTGTCAGTCTCCACTAACAAAAATAGGCAACACCAAGTCAGCTACTCCTCAGCATAGTTATGTCCGTCGCACCCTTCTTGGGTTTCAGGAGGCACAAACACACGTTATCACAATTACGGTGAAACGCTGAACACCTGCAAATAATTTTCAACGTAGTGGTTAATTGAAAAGCTCTGCGGCATACTTGTTCGAACAAGCCAGTTACCTGTTCCCACGCAAAGAAGAGTATATAGAACCATGGTGGATTTCCAGCTGATGAAGTAAAGGATTATTAAAGGAACGGGATGACCATGGGGATCATCGTTAATTCTCTCAAACAGTATCCGCCCTTTTCACCTGCCAAACACATGCCCACTTCTCCTCTCTGAGGATAATAAAAACTAACCAGCGAACTGACAGAGGGCCTGACCCCCCCATCCACATCGACCACACACAAAAGAAAACCCGTACCCTCCAGCTACTAATTATAATGCTAACTTGCAAAATTTCCCTGCATTTTAAAACAATGGAAAAATGGTGGTGGGATGATACTTAGAAGAATGGCTTCTTGTCAGTCTCCACTAACAAAAATAGGCAACACCAAGTCAGCTACTCCTCAGCATAGTTATGTCCGTCGCAGCCTTCTTGGGTTTCAGGAGGCACAAACACACGTTATCACAATTATGGTGAAACGCTGAACACCTGCAAATAATTTTCAACGTAGTGGTTAATTGAAAAGCTCTGCGGCATACTTCTTGGTACAAGCCAGTTACCTGTTCCCACGCAAAGAGGAGTATAGAGAACCAGGGTGGATTTCCAGCTGATGAAGTAAAGGATTATTAAAGGAACGGGATGACCATGGGGATCATCGTTAATTCTCTGAAACAGAATCCGCCCTTTTGACCTGCCAAACACATGCCCACTTCTCCTCTCTGGGGATAATAAAAACTAACCAGCGAACTGACAGAGGGCCTGACCCCCACCATCCACATCGACCACACACAAAAAAAAAACCGTACTCTCCAGCTACTAATTATAATGCTAACTTGCAAAATTTCCCTGCATTTTAAAACAATGGAAAAATGGTGGTGGGATGATACTTAGAAGAATGGCTTCTTGTCAGTCTCCACTAACAAAAATAGGCAACACCAAGTCAGCTACTCCTCAGCATAGTTATGTCCGTCGCAGCCTTCTTGGGTTTCAGGAGGCAGAAACAAATGTTCTCACAATTATGGTGAAACGCTCAACACCTGCAAATAATTTTCAACGTAGTGGTTAATTGAAGAGCTCTGCGGCACACTTCTTGGTACCACCCAGTTACCTGTTCCCACGCAAAGAGGAGTATAGAGAACCATGGTGGATTTCCAGCTGATGAAGTAAAGGATTATTAAAGGAACGGGATGACCATGGGGATCATCGTTAATTCTCTGAAAGAGAATCCGCACTTTTCACCTGCCAAACACATGCCCACTTCTCCTCTCTGCGGATAATAAAAACTAACCAGCGAACTGACAGAGGGCCTGACCCCCCCCCCATCCACATCGTCCACACACACAAAAAAATCCGTACCCTCCAGCTACTAATTATAATGCTAACTTGCACAATTTCCCTGCATTTTAAAACAATGGAAAAATGGTGGTGGGATGATACTTAGAAGAATGGCTTCTTGTCAGTCTCCACTAACAAAAATAGGCAACACCAAGTCAGCTACTCCTCAGCATAATTATGTCCGTCGCAGCCTTCTTGGGTTTCAGGAGGCACAAACAAAGGTTCTCACAATTATGGTGAAACGCTGAACACCTGCAAATAATTTTCAACGTAGTGGTTAATTGAAAAGCTCTGCGTCATACTTCTTGGAACAAGGCAGTTACCTGTTCCGACGCAAAGAGGAGTATATAGAACCATGATGGATTTCCAACTGATGAAGTAAAGGATTATTAAAGGAACGGGATGACCATGGGGATCATCCTTAATTCTCTGAAACAGAGTCCGCCCTTTTCACCTGCCAAACACATGCCCACTTCTCCTCTCTGAGGATAACAAAAAATTAACCAGCGAACTGACAGAGGGCCTGACCCCCCCATCCACATCGACCACACAAAAAAAAAAACCGTTCCCTCCAGCTACTAATTATAAGGCTAACTTGCAAAATTTCCCTGCATTTTAAAACAATGGAAAAATGGTGGTGGGATGATACTTAGAAGAATGGCTTCTTGTCAGTCTCCACTAACAAAAATAGGCAACACCAAGTCAGCTACTCCTCAGCATAGTTATGTCCGTCGCAGCCTTCTTGCGTTTCAGGAGGCACAAACACACGTTATCACAATTATGGTGAAACGCTGAACACCTGCAAATAATTTTCAACGTAGTGGTTAATTGAAAAGCTCTGCGACATACTTCTTGGAACAAGCCAGTTACCTGTTCCCACGCAAAGAGGTGTATATAGAACCATGGTGGAATCCCAGCTGATGAAGCAAACGATTCTTAAAGGAATGTGTTGACCATGCGGGTCCTGTTTAATGCTCTGAAACAGAATCTGCACTTTTCGCCTGCCAAACACATGCCCACTACACTTCTCTGGGGATAATAAAAACAAACCAGCGATCTGACAGAGGGCCTGAACACCCATCCTGACCGACCCCACAAAACAAAAAAGTACCCTCCAGCTGCTAATTATAATGCCAATTTGCAAAATTTCCCTGGATTTTTAAACAATGGAGAAATGATGGTGGGATGATACTTAGAAGAATGGCTTCTTGTCAGTCTCCACTGACAAAAATAGGCAATACCAAGTCAGCTACGCCTCAGCATAGTTATGTCCGTAGCAGCCATATTTGGTTTCAGTAGGCACATACACACGTTATCACAATTATGGTGAAACGCTGAAAACCTGCAAAGGATTGTCAACATACTGGTTAATTGAAAAGCTCTGAGGCATACTTCTTGGAACAAGCCAGTTACCTGTTCCCACGCAAAGAGGAGTATATAGAACCATGGTGGATTGCCACCTCATTTAGCAAAGGATTCTTAAAGGAACGGGATTACCATGCGGATCCTGTTTAATTCTCTGAAACAGATCCGCAGTTTTCACCTGCCATACTAATACCGACTTCTCCTCTCTGGGGATAATAAAAACAAACCAGCGAACTGAGAGAGGGCCTGACCAACACATCCACACCGACCCCACAGGAAAAAAAAGAAAAAAACACCGTAGCCTCCAGCTACTAATTATAATGCTAACTTGCAAAATTTTCCTGCATTTTTAAACAATGGAAAAATGATGGTGAGATGATACTTAGAAGAATGGATTCTTGTCAGTCTCCAATAACAAAAATAGGCAACACCAAGTCAGCTACTCCTCAGCATAGTTATGTACGTCGCAGCCTTCTTGGGTTTCAGGAGGCACAAACAAACGTTATCACAATTATGGTGAAACGCTGAACACCTGCAAATAATTTTCAACGTAGTGATTAATTGAAAAGCTCTGTGGCATACTTGTTGGAACAAGCCAGTTACCTGTTCCCACGCAAAGGGGAGTATATAGAACCATGGTGGATTTCCAGCTGATGAAGTAAAGGATTATTAAAGTAACGGGATGACCATGGGGATCATCGTTAATTCTCTGAAACAGAATCCGCCCTTTTCACCTGCCAAACACATGCCCACTTCTCCTCTCTGAGGATAATAAAAATTAACCAGCGAACTGACAGAGGTCCTGACCCCCCCATCCACATCGACCACACACACAAAAAAAACCGTACCCTCCAGCTACTAATTATAATGCTAACTTGCAAAATTTCCCTGCATTTTAAAACAATGGAAAAATGGTGGTGGGATGATACTTAGAAGAATGGCTTCTTGTCAGTCTCCACTAACAAAAATAGGCAACACCAAGTCAGCTACTCCTCAGCATAGTTATGTCCGTCGCAGCCTTCTTGGGTTTCAGGAGGCACAAACACACGTTATCACAATTATGGTGAAACGCTGAACACCTGCAAATAATTTTCAACGTAGTGGTTAATTGAAAAGCTCTGCGGCACACTTCTTGGTACAAGCCAGTTACCTGTTCCCACGCAAAGAGGAGTACAGAGAACCATGGTGGATTTCCAGCTGATGAAGTAAAGGATTATTAAAGGAACGGGATGACCATGGGGATCATCGTTAATTCTCTGAAACAGAATCCGCCCTTTTCACCTGCCAAACACATGCCCACTTCTACTCTCTGGGGATAATAAAAACTAACCAGCGAACTGACAGAGGGCCTGACCCCCACCATCCACATCGACCACACACAAAAAAAAAACCGTACCCTCCAGCTACTAATTATAATGCTAACTTGCAAAATTTCCCTGCATTTTAAAACAATGGAAAAATGGTGGTGGGATGATACTTAGAAGAATGGCTTCTTGTCAGTCTCCACTAACAAAAATAGGCAACACCAAGTCAGCTACTCCTCAGCATAGTTATGTCCGTCGCAGCCTTCTTGGGTTTCAGGAGGCACAAACAAATGTTCTCACAATTATGGTGAAACGCTGAACACCTGCAAATAATTTTCAACGTAGTGGTTAATTGAAGAGCTCTGCGGCACACTTCTTGGTACAAGCCAGTTACCTGTTCCCACGCAAAGAAGAGTACAGAGAACCATGGTGGATTTCCAGCTGATGAAGTAAAGGATTATTAAAGGAACGGGATGACCATGGGGATCATCGTTAATTCTCTGAAACAGAATCCGCACTTTTCACCTGCCAAACACATGCCCACTTCTCCTCTCTCGGGATAATAAAAACTAACCAGCGAACTGACAGAGGGCCTGACCCCCCCCGCATCCACATCGACCACACACAAAAAAAAAACCGTACCCTCCAGCTACTAATTATAATGCTAACTTGCACAATTTACCTGCATTTTAAAACAATGGAAAAATGGTGGTGGGATGATACTTAGAAGAATGGCTTCTTGTCAGTCTCCACTAACAAAAATAGGCAACACCAAGGCAGCTACTCCTCAGCATAATTATGTCCGTCGCAGCCTTCTTGGGTTTCAGGAGGCAGAAACACACGTTATCACAACTATGGTGAAACGCTGAACACCGGCAAATAATTTTCAACGTAGTGCTTAATTGAAAAGCTCTGCGGCATACTTCTTGGAACAAGGCAGTTACCTGTTCCCACGCAAAGAGGAGTATAGAGAACCATGGTGGATTTCCAGCTGATGCAGTAAAGGATTATTAAAGGAAGGGGATGACCATGGGGATCATCGTTAATTCTCTGAAACAGAATCCGCCCTTTACACCTGCCAAACACATGCCCACTTCTCCTCTCTGGGGATAATAAAAACAAACCAGCGAACTGACAGAGGGCCTGACCAACACATCCACACCAACCCCACAGGAAAAAAAAAAAAAAAACACCGTAGCCTCCAGCTACTAATTATAATGCTAACTTGCAAAATTTTCCTGCATTTTTAAACAATTGAAAAATGATGGTGAGATGATACTTACAAGAATGGATTCTTGTCTGTCACCACTAACAAAAATAGGCAATACCACGTCAGCTACGCCTCAGCATAGTTATGTCCGTCGCAGCCTTCTTGGTTTCAGGAGGCAGAAACAAACGTTATCACAACTATGGTGAAACGCTGAACACCGGCAAATAATTTTCAACGTACTGGTTAATTGAAAAGCTCTGCGGCATACCTCTTGGAACAAGGCAGTTACCTGTTCCCACGCAAAGAGGAGTATAGAGAACCATGGTGGATTTCCAGCTGATGAAGTAAAGGATTATTAAAGGAAGGGGATGACCATGGGGATCATCGTTAATTCCCTGAAACAGAATCCGCCCTTTACACCTGCCAAACACATGCCCACTTCTCCTCTCTGGGGATAATAAAAACTAACCAGCGAACTGACAGAGGGCCTGACCCCCCCCCATCCACATCGACCACACACAAAAAAAAAAAACTGTACCCTCCAGCTACTAATTATAATGCTAACCTGCAAAATTTCCCTGCATTTTAAAACAATGGAAAAATGGTGGTGGGATCATACTTAGAAGAATGGCTTCTTGTCTGTCTCCACTAACAAAAATAGGCAACACCAAGTCAGCTACTCCTCAGCATAGTTATGTCCGTCGCAGCCTTCTTGGGTTTCAGGAGGGACATAGAAACGTTATGAAAATTATGGTGAAACGCTGAAAACCTTCAAATAATTTTCAACGTACTGGTTAATTTGAAAACTCTCCAGCATAATTCTTGGAACAAGCCAGGTACCTTTGCCCACGCATAGAGGAGTATATAGAAACATGGTGGAATCCCAGCTGATGAAGCAAAGGATTCTTAAAGGAATGAGATGACCATGCGGATCCTGTTTAATTCTCTGAAACAGAATCCGCACTTTTCACCTGCCAAACACATGCCCACTACTCTTCTCTGGGGATAATAAACACAAACCAGCGATCTGACAGAAGGCCTGAACACCCATCCTGACCGACCCCACAAAACAAAAAAGTACCCTCCAGCTACTTATTTTAATGCCAATTTGCAAAATTTCCCTGCATTTGTAAACAATGGAGAAATGATGGTGGGATGATACTTAGAAGAATGGCTTCTTGTCAGTCTCCACTAACAAAAATAGGCAACACCAAGTCAGCTACGCCTCAGCATAGTTATGTCCGTAGCAGCCATATTTGGTTTCAGTAGGCACATACACACGTTATCACAATTATGGTGAAACGCTGAAAACCTGCAAAGGATTTTCAACATACTGGTTAATTGAAAAGCTCTGAGGCATACTTCTTGGAACTAGCCAGTTTCCAGTGCCCACGCATAGACAACTATATAGAACCATGGTGGATTCCCAGCTCATGAAGCAAAGGATTCTTAAAGGAACGGGATTACCATGCGGATCCGTTTAATTCTCTGAAACAGATCCGCAGTTTTCACCTGCCATACTAATACCCACTTCTCCTCTCTGGGGATAATAAAAACCAACCGGGAAACTGACAGAGGGCCTGACCAACACATCCACACCTACCCCACAGGAAAAAAAAAAAAAAAAAACGCCGTAGCCTCCAGCTACTAATTATAATGCTAACTTGCAAAATTTCCCTGCATTTTAAAACAATGGAAAAATGGTGGTGGGATGATACTTAGAAGAATGGCTTCTTGTCGGTCTCTACTAACAAAAATAGGCAACACCAAGTCAGCTACTCCTCAGCATAGTTATGTCCGTCGCAGCCTTCTTGGGTTTCAGGAGGCACAAACACACGTTATCACAATTATGGTGAAACGCTGAACACCTGCAAATAATTTTCAACGTAGTGGTTAATTCAAAAGCTCTGCGGCATACTTCTTGCAACAAGGCAGTTACCTGTTCCCACGCAAAGAGGAGTATATAGAACCATGGTGGATTTCCAGCTGATGAAGTAAAGGATTATTAAAGGAACGGGATGACCATGGGGATCATCGTTAATTCTCTGAAACAGAGTCCGCCCTTTTCACCTGCCAAACACATGCCCACTTCTCCTTTCTGGGGATAATAAAAACTAACCAGCGAACTGACAGAAGGCCTCACCCCCCCCCCGATCCACATCGACCACACACCAAAAAAACCCGTTCCCTCCAGCTACTAATTATAAGGCTAACTTGCAAAATTTCCCTGCATTTTAAAACAATGGAAAAATGGTGGTGGGATGATACTTAGAAGAATGGCTTCTTGTCAGTCTCCACTAACAAGAATAGGCAACACCAAGTCAGCTACTCCTCAGCATAGTTAT